>NC_047676.1:7511692-7784192 GCF_011762505.2 Arvicanthis niloticus | reverse complement strand
TGCGCTTTTGACTGCTAGGCCATCTCTTCAGCCCTAATCTTTTCCAGTGCCCGTGAGGTTTACTGTTACTATTGATGCTGGTGGTGGGTGATTTGCCTGTTTTTGGTAAAATCTCAAATTATAATCTGGACATGTGAACCTGGGTACAGGGTACATTCTGCAATGAAGCTATGCATACACATGACTATTTTCTGTAAACATTAAGTCTAGTTTTGTCATTTGTCTTTGATTTTGGCAACAGTTTCTGTAATAGTTCTCTCTTGGAGATTTTTAATTATTATTACTTTAGAAAAAAAATCCCTTAAGTATTTTATTTGTGTGCCAGAGAGACACCTGACTTAGGGAGTCTCTCTCCAGGACCCTAAAGGGCCCAGTAACTGTGCATACATCTATCATCATGTCATGTTTCAGTGCAATTTAGTTTGTTTATTCTGAATGTATCTGTTCCAGGTAAAAGCATCAGTGACCTAAAAACAAATGCTTGGTGGCATAGAAATTAACTCATTTCTTGTCAGGATTTCAATGTATCCTTTTATTTACTTGATTAGCCTCAGAATGATATAAAGAGCTGAAGGAAAAGCAGAGTAGATGTGCTAATTATTTAATTTATATATTTTTAAAACATAAAGCTCTGTCAAGACATTTTAGGTGATAGAGAGATGATTGAAAGTTGGTTCTTTCTGGACATGCTGAAAGTAGGGTCAGTGTTAGTGTTGTGTCCTGACTATTCCAGCTCTAAGATGAGCTTGTATGTGTCCTATTAACATTGAGGGCTTATCTTGCCAGCAAGACTATTCTCAGTCATCCTGTCAATAGAATTCAAACGGGTGCAATCAATCAGATATTGTCAAGTACAAGGCCAGGTGAATTGCCCCATAACAAAGCAATTGTCCCTAAGAGTGGATCCTTGTAGATATAGCTGCTGTGTCTCTCCATCAGTTCTGAACATCAAAGGTTCCTGCCATGACTATCCTAATTACACCATAAAACTGATGTTTACTGAATGACTTGAGTTGCCTTAAAAATAAATGCAAGAGAGGTGGAACTGGTTCCTGAGAGTTTTGAAAGAAATGAATTAGGGCATAGAAGCGTGTGAAAAGTTTGCTTTTCCATTATCATCAGGCTAAATCCCAAGTTAAGAAGATAATACGCTAAGTGCTATGTGTACAGTTCTGATTCCTAAATTCCTAATAAGCCTGGTGGTTAAATATAGGCTTCATCATGATTTTAACATTTATATATTCTTATATTTCCACTGATTATGAGACCATAAAGCTTCCAGATTGTTTCAACACTCATTTTCCCTCTTTGTGCATTCCCTTGGTGACCTAGAAATCAGAAAACAAGGCTTGATTGTCACAGTTACCAGGTCACCATAGTAACGGCGGATGCTAAAGCTAATTCAGGGTATCATCCTTGTGGTTTGTGTTTTTGACTCAGTTTTTATCTTCAAGAAATCATTTTTAGGGCCTTAGTGAAAGCACCTAAATTATGTCCAGGAACATGCATGTGTGCATAGGTTTCATTGTCATGCACAAGTGTTACTTTAGAGTCCAGAAATCCCCAATGTATTCAGTCCTCCAGACCTCATGTTCTTCCTCTCTTTCTCAAGTATAAGGAAGGATTTTCAAACAGTTGAACATGTGTTGATCTGTGAACATGTGCTACTTACTTGTTTCTTTAGTCTCATTGGGGGTGGGGTGGTGGATATTACAGTATAGTTAGATCATTTCCCTCTTCCCTTTCCTCTCTGCAAACTCTCCCATATACCCTCCTTTACTCCTTCAAATCCATGGCCTCTTTTGACATTAATTGCTATTACATTTATAGTTGCAAATGTATATGTCTGTATTCCTAAATAGATTCTTTTTTGTTTTTTGTTTTTGTTTTTTGTTTTTTTGTTTTTGTTTTTCGAGACAGGGTTTCTCTGTGTAGCCCTGGCTGTCCTGGAACTCACTCTGTAGACCAGGCTAGCCTCGAACTCAGAAATCCGCCTGGCTCTACCTCCCAAGTGCTGGGATTAAAGACATGCGCCACCACCACCCGCTAAATAGATTCTTAAATGGCACTATTGCCTTGTGAACTTGAGTGCAGACTTTGCTCAGGATGACTGAGGGAGAATCACACTGTCGATCTCTTTTTAAGACACACGCAAAGCCATGCATGGAAATGATATAGCTTGTATCAGTAAGGTGCTTGCAGAACCTCTCATGTTTCTCTTTTTTCTTGTTTGCACTAGTACTTGTCAACCAGAGCCATATTTCCTCTGGGGGAGGGGGGGAAGGTTATCAGATAAGACTTTTAAGAAAAGGAAAAGCACATGACATTGATATTTCTTCCTCTTGTTTTCAGAACCAAACTTTGTGTCTTCCTACGACATCGGAAATTTCACCTACTTCTTCTTCCGAGAAAACGCTGTGGAACATGACTGTGGGAAGACTGTGTTCTCCAGGGCCGCCCGTGTCTGCAAGAATGACATTGGAGGACGTTTTCTTCTGGAGGATACCTGGACTACCTTCATGAAGGCTCGCCTCAACTGCTCCCGGCCTGGTGAGGTGCCCTTCTACTACAACGAGCTGCAGGGCACCTTCTTCCTGCCCGAGCTGGATCTGATCTATGGCATCTTCACCACCAATGTGTGAGTAGCTGAAAGAACTCTCTTTCCTTTCTCTTCCACTTTTCCTGAATGGGCCTTTTGTTCTTCCACCTCTGGGGGTTTAAAGTTGCAGGAGAGGAAGTCTTTCTTATTTTCCTGGGCTAACGGCCAAAGAACCACAAAAAGAGTCTTTTCAGTATGAATTAAATATTAGGTAAAGATATAGGACTTGCTTTAGGAAAGGAAAGTTCCTTCGGAGTATTTTTTTATTTGTCCTTAGGAAAAAGTAGTATCGAATTATTGTATTATGGATTGCGCCTTCCTGATTAGTGAGTGTGTTCTAGACACTTTATGAAGTGCCGATACATGTCAGATGTATTGTTTTTTGTAGAAATGTCATACATTTTTGCATAATAAAAACAGCGTTGTCTGGAAAGTCTGAGCTTTGTGATCACATCGTTCTTGCCTGGACCTCTGCAGTTATGTGAAATGCAGTTGCTGTTTTCCTCTCACAGCCCCTTGTGTTTCTCTTGGGAAGATGTTACTAACCACACAACGGATAGCATCTGGCTTAGGAAAGGTTGGGAAGTTTCTGAGCTCTCACTAAGCCTTTCCTTGGTGGGATGTCTCATGACACTGCATTGGCTTGCCTTTCCTCAGCTGTGGTTCTGTGAGAAGACCTCAGATGTATCTGCTGCCTGTCTGGGCATTAGGGCCCACCCATGCGGGAGCTCTGGGATAGACTTTTCTGTATGAGCGGTGCTGGTTATAGTTCTGCAGTGCAGGCTCTGACTTGGAGCTCCAACCTGGAGATCTAACAATTTACAGAAAAGTCAACCAATTGTTTCCAAAGTAAAGAATTCAAAGTAGATGCAAAAAAAAAAAAAAAAAAAAAAAAAACTGCTCAGAGGTGGGATATTGGCCCACATTCCATCCCTGGCTTAATTCCTGTTTCATTGTTGATTGCTAGAAAATCTTATCTGTGCCAAAAGTAGTCATTGGGTTAACCTGTGATGTTTTGTCCACTCTCTCTGTAATTTCCTTTAATATTTATGTGTGTGTGTATGTGATATGAGGGCATATGTGTATGCATATATGAATGGGTACACATGTTTTCCAGCATATGCTGAAGTTTGAAGGCCCAAACTTGATGCTGGCTATCTTCCCCCATCACCGTTATTTACTGAAGCACAGACTCTTACCGAACTTAGATCTGGCCAATCCTGGCATTCTGTCTTGCCAGCCTGCCCCAGAGCTCCCAGTCTCTGCCTTCCAAGTATAGATTACAGGTAGCTACCTCTTTTCCTGGCTTTCTGTGATTTCTGAGTCCTAGTTTTCAGGCCTCATACTAGAATAGGAAATGCTTTATCTGTTGGAACATCCCTCAAGCCTCCTTCGCTTGACATCACTGGTATGAGAAGAAGCCTGCCTACAAACAGTGTTCTGAAGAGCACCTTATACCATGGCCTCCTTCTTCCGTTTTCTCTACTCTTACCACTATTGATAGGTGTTCACGGTCACTGGATATAAGCATTCCCCACACTGACTGTCTCATTTCAACATGGAGTTAGAAAACTTGTATGGCTGGCTGGCCGACACCCGCTTCACAGTGGCCAGTTCTATTGTTGATCTACTTCTCAGCCCCAGAATCAGTTTTACTATTTGAGGATTTTCTTTTTCATATATATATATATATATACAATTTCTGGTTTCTAGAGTTGATGTGCTTCTCAAAACCTTGTTTAAGAAATGGTGTCAGCCGCACAAGATAGATGCTCAGTTGCTCAACTGACATCAATTTTATCCACTGCGGGAGTTTGCCTTACAGAGATCTCCATTTGCTGGCTCCGAGCCAGAAAGAACAGCAGCAAAGGCTCCCATTTCCAAAGTTCTATAGGTTCTGTGCCTGCACCATTCCTTGGTGGGTTCTCAACCTTTCCAATGCTGCAACACTTTAAAAGAGTTCCTCATGTTATGGTGACTCCCAGCCATAAAATAATTTTATTGCTACCTTTTAACTGGCATTTTACTACTGTTATGAATTGTGATGTAAATAACCGATTGTAGGATATGGGGGGGGGTGCACAACACAGAGGTTGAGAACCACTGACTTAGCATTGTCAAAATGTTTCAAGTACTGTTCTGGATTGCAAATGTTCACCATATCAGAAGCCACCCAACACCAAGTTCTCTCCAGACAGGCAAGAATCCTCATCACACTTACTTTCAGCTGTTCATCACCTTCATGATGTGTTCCAGCTCTCCCCTTCCCTGGTTTCCATCTTACCTTCTTGCATGAGGCAACATCCTGGAAGAGCAAGAGAAAGGAAGGAAGAGGGAGGGAGGGACGGAGGGAGGGAGGGAGGGAAGGAGGGGGAGGAAGGGAGGGAGGGAGAGGAATTAAAGGAAGGAAAAGGAGGAGGACTGAGGAGGGAAGTAGCGATCCTCTGACTTCAGTTAGAAACTCTGACTTTGTGTGGCTGTTTTTTAGCACTAGAGGGAGAGATGCTAGTTCAGGCTCATTTCCCTCACTGGGGACTCTGGAGTTTTCTTAACCTTAGGCATCAGGTGGACTTCATGAGATGGATTACTACTAGACTGTTTCTTGTTTGTTGGTCTGTCTGTTTGTTTTGAAGGTTTTATATTTTCTATCATGATGACAGAGAGCTAGGAGATAGCTCAGCAGAGAAGAGAACTATAAACTTTTGTATAAGAACAGGGTTTTGTTCCCAGCACCCACATGACAGCTCACAAGTGTCTTCAACCATAGTTATAAAAAATCTAATGCCCTTTTTGGTCTCTGTAGGCATCGGTCATGCATGTGGTACACATACATACATACATACATACATGTATACATTCACACATACATACATACTTACAGGTAGACATATACATTAAAATGAGTAATGCTTTTTTAAAAAGTTAGTGTCTCATCACTATAGCTGTATATAGTACAGATAGTATGTGACCTACATAATATAGTTTAATAATATCTAAGTATAGGTATGTATAAAATAAAGTTGTTTTGGGGGCCTTAAAAAATTGACTATGGTGTTCTTCTAAGGGAATTGATAAGATTAAGAACCTTTTGAAACCTCTTCTACTTCAGTTGGAACCAGAATTTAAGTCCCCATAATTCTAGACTAACCATGTCCCTGGCATCATTATAACTTTTAATTATTATTACTTTTAAATTTTTTTATGTATATGGGTGTCCTCATGTGTCCTGCATACATACAGGTGCCCATAAAGGCCAAAATGTTTCAGATCCTTTGGAACTAGAAGTACAGGCAGTTGTAAGCCACCCAATAAGGGTGTTGGGAACTAAACTCAGACTCTTCGCAAGAGCAGTAAGCACTCTTAACTGGTGAGCCCCCATTTCTGCATCGTTTTTATCTACTGAGTCTCTACAAGAAGGACTGAGATAATATTCAGTATTGACTACACCACACAGTCTGCTTGATTGTTCATGGAGGCCAGACGGAATACCTGTGTTTGAAAGATAAGCTGACCATTATTGCTTTGAGTTTTAAGTAACTTATTCAGAGGTTGCAGTAGTATAGAGCTGGGCGGGGTCACGTGCCTGTGGGAGAGACCCTTAAAGGGAACTGGGCGTACACTTTAAGTTCTGCAGGTTGTTCTGACCTAAGAGGATGGGGTCCTCATGTAGCTCACACAAGCCCTTTCTTCCCCACCTGTCTCTTATAGAGTAGGAAAGCAGAAAAGACAGAGGGTAGATGCTGTACCAATAACACTATGCCCAACAGAGTCATAGAGAACTATGCCCTTTGCCAGCTCAGATGAGCAGCTGCCAGGACTTCCTAGGGAATCCCTGAACTGACATCCATGTTCGCGTCATTTCAGTTCAGAGTGCATTAGTGTTTCTGACTAGAAGAGGATGTAGTTGTTATTGCACTTGGCCTCTTGACCAAGGAAATGGATTTGGGGGTCATGTGGAAAGTAGGAGATGATAATGTGCTTCGCCATCTACAGCCTGTGGCAGGGGCTGATTCATCTGTCTGTCTAGAATCTTAGAGTCATTTTAGGATCTGTAGACTCCTTATAAAGAACTAGACGGTGTTTGTACCAAGCTTAGCAGGAGGCTCAAGGTAATACTATTATTACTATGGATTCCCCATCATCTGTCAGATAACCAGCTGCAGCTGGCCCTTGCTGCTCTGTGTGCCTGCTCTTGACCTGGGCTAGTTGTTTCTCTGAGTGTTACCAAAGTCCAACCAATGTGCCCTGAGTCTATTTCCTCCTTGAACTTAGGACATGTTAATGTTCTACTCTTCCATAGAGAGTGAAGAGAAAGATACGAGCAACAGTCTGAATAAATCCACACTATGCACCCACTTCGTTTTAATCTCCTTTCTCAGTGCTGGACTCCCAGAAAAAAAAATCGTCTTCTAAGAGCTGTTCTTTAATACCATATACGCTTCTCACAGAAATACCACAAAGAATTCAAATCCTGACCTTTGTTGCAAAGTAGCCAGGGTGCCGTTCCCCATCTATGGGCCCCCGTCAGTGAGCATGCTTCATGTCCCTTACAGAGACTTGTCTTTTACCTCAAGAAGATTCCAAGATTGTACTGAAATTAGAGCAGTCTTTCGGGCTCTGTCCCTCCCCCTCCTCATTGCTTGCCAGGTAGTTAGATGGCGAAGTTCTGAAAGTTTCATGATTTTTCTCTAAGATGTAGAAAAAACACTGAGTTATTTCTGACCAAATATTGGCTCGGTGCATTAATATGGAAAATACATTTGTGCCCTTCATTTGGTCTTCATTTTCCTTTGAGACCGATAGCCCGCTCGAAATGCAAATTTGAGAAACAGGCATTTGCCATCCCCATGCTTAGTCAAAGGGCACTGACCTTGCAGAGCCTTCTGCCCGCAGCTTTCGAGTAGAGCCTGAATTCTGAATTAAAGCTTCACGACTTCTTGACAGTGCTCTCTTATTTTTTTTTCTTGCTGACCCTTTTGATTTACAATTTCCTTTAAATAATAAATGAGACAAATCTGACAGTCACTCCCTGCGAAAATACTTTCAATTTATTAATTTTTAAAGAATGATAAACGCAAATACCTGGAAATTTAATAGAAAACAGAGTTTGGTCAGCCGCCATCTAGAGTTGCCACAGATACAGGTGGGAGAGAGGTGGCCAAATGGATGGGTGGCTCCACCCACTGGAAGACAAAGCCTATCTTCTCTAGAATTTAAAATTCAGGAAACTTTTCAAAATCCCTTGTTGCTCTTCTTGTATCTGTGTGACTTTAGTTCCAGCTGGAAAGGTCATATCTGCTATGGATCCTTGTTTCATTATCTGAATGTTTATGTTCACATGACAAAATTCCAGGAAAGTCCTGTGCATTGCCCTGACCTCATCCTTTTGGTATATATACACGAGTCTCAAGCAAGCTTGAAATAGCTAAAGGGAAATGCCACCGTGGGATCAGTGGAGGTCAGCGATCACTGTGGGCTCTGACCAGCCTGTTCCTTCTCCTTTCTCATTCTCCAGAAACAGCATTGCTGCCTCTGCTGTCTGTGTCTTCAACCTGAGCGCCATCTCTCAGGCCTTCAATGGACCCTTCAAGTACCAAGAGAACTCTCGTTCAGCCTGGCTGCCTTATCCCAATCCCAACCCCAATTTTCAGGTAATCTCAGGGGAAAAGGGCATTACCAGTATCCTCCATTAAGAATGAAAAAACTCAACATAGCAAGCCTGAGCAATTAAACTTGGCTGCATGCACAGTACAGCTGCAGTCTCCTGCCCCCTGCGGGACAGCACCATCCTGGGCTTAGTGAGTATCAATAGAACACAGCCTTTTGTGGACTATGGCACCTAAACAAGAAAAGGGGGGCCTTTTGTGAGTTGCAGTGACTGATCCTTAACTGCAAAAGGACAATCTTCTACAGTCGACTAGGAATCTGGGCTTCAATTAGTGCTAATAATGATGGACTGTGTGCCCCAAATCTCTGATCCGTAATGAATGATGTTCCAATGAATAGGGCCCAGGGAACAGAGCAGCGGGTCTTGACAAACAGAGTTTGAGCTCTAATTGGCAAGTATGGGGAGGCTTCCTGTTGGGAAGGTGGATTGTGGCAGTGGCTGCTGGGAGAGAAGCCTGACTGGTGCCAATTCATCTTTCGGTCATCCAATTAGAATGCTGAAGCTATGATGTCTTTTTGACTCATCCCACCTCCAATGCTCAAAGAAGCAGTGACCTGGTGATGGTGCTCCTTATTGTGTTTGTTTAGACCACAGGTATATTCATCTGCTTAAGCTACTGTAACAAAATACCGTAGTTTAGATTGTATTTAAAAAAAAAAAAAAAAAAAAAAAAAAAAGAGTTTGCTGTTTCATCACAGTTTGGAGACTAGAAGATCAGTGAGACAGCAGGATCATTTTCCAGTGAGGTGTTTCTTGCTTAGGGTTTCCATTGCTGTGAAGAGACACCATGACCAAGATAATTCTTATAAAAGACAACATTTCATGGGGACTGGCTTATAATTTCAGAGGTCCAGTACATTATTATCATGGTGGGAACCATGGCAGCATCCAGGGATAAGTGGCCAGAGGAGCTGAGAGTCCTACATCTTGTTCTGAAGGCAAACAGGAGAAAACTGGCTTTAAGGCAGCTAGGAGAAGGGTCTCAAAATCCAACCCCACAAGGACATGCTTCCCCTAAGAAGGCCATACCTACTTCAGAATGGCCACACCTCCTAATAGTGCCAAGCATATTCAAACCACCACAGGTGTTGAAGTTGACCAGCTTTTCCTTGTATCATCCCTTAGAAGAATCATCACTGGTGCTTCTTCCTCCATTACTCTGGGTCAGACTCCTATGGCATTGAATGCTTCCTAGAGGTCCTGTCTTCAGCTACTGCCATGCTGACACATAGACTCTACATAAAAATTTGGATACAGCAAACACAAGAACAGCCTTCCCTGTGGGCCTGTTACTACCAACACAGGCAAAATATTTAACATCATCAGGATCCAGACACTCGCTCCAACGTGTCACATGTGTAACCATGCATGTGGCATCAATGCCCACATGAGCGACACTGTTCTATGTACAGAGAAAGGCATAGAGTCTCTGGGAAGGACAAATAGTGATTTGTCCTTCTACTTAGTGATTAAGCTGAGGTCTTACCTCTGCCAACAGCTACTTAGTGATTAAGCTGAGGTCTTACCTCTGCCAACAAAGGTAAAATCCTGATCTCAACCAACTAAATTCCTGTTAGTAACAATTATTGACTAGTGATATAATTGAGTCCATCCTTCTAATTTTGGTTGGTTTACCATTCCAAACCAAAAAGCCCATGACTTCCAAGGAAACTGGGCTTTAGAAAAAGTTTAAATTTTTACATGTAGATTTTGATAAATAGGCATCAATCAACTACAATTGAACTTTTTTTCATTTCAGTATCTTAAGACTTTTGGCAGAGGATGAGGTTAAGAATAACATAAGTAGTTTGTGTGTCATATTTGCCCTTTACTGCAGAGGATGAGGTTAAGAATAACATAAGTAGTTTGTGTTTCATATTTGCCCTTTACTGCTTTCCTTGAGCAGAATGTTTAGCATCTTCTCATTACTTCCTTGATAGATACACAGAGGACGGAGGGACACCAGTAAACTTTGGGAGTGTCAGCCAATGTGCATGGTTACTGAACATTTGATTGAAAAGACTCATGAGAACCATATGTCTGGAGTCTTCTGTGTCCTTCATGTTGAGTAATTACATATTTTGACTGGATCTTCTATTTAATATAAAGAAGAAAAAATGTTATCCCTTTTTTAAAAAATGTGTTTTATTAAGACCTGAAGCTTAATAAAATGAACAAAGACACTTAGACTTAGAACATCCTCCATTGCATCATCTGTTGGCTTGCGGCTTTCCACAATGAACTGGGTGATTCAGCAAACTTATAATCCTTTACAAACTCCAAGCAATGTGTATCTTTTAGCTCATGCACCTGGATATATCCATAGCACATCTAAGTAGTCCCCTGCTGTGTTACAATACCAGAATAACACTGAAGGACTTGCTTTTATTTATTATTGGAATTAGGTCCACACTGAACAGTGAAGGAGACATGCACAGAGGTGGCACACATGACAAGCACTAAGTTGGCTCAGCTTACATCATGCCCTGAGCATATATTTAACACTTCCAGGAAACTAAAGTTACAGACTATGGTGGCGGTGGTGTGTATATGTGTTTCCAACTACAGATATGTGTTTCCATTTCCAGATTGTGTTAATAGCCACATTGTCATAGGGTATTGACTGATGGTTTGAGCACTCACCTAGACTAGCAGAGAGTAGAAACTCATTTTCAGCCAACTATCCCTTTGTTAGGCATAAATGAGTGTCCCAATAATGACAATAAGTAATAATAATATTTATATTTATTATTGTTATTACAGTTGTTGTTTAGAATTTTATGTGACACTTCTACAATAGGAAAAATGAATTAGCTGGACGAACTGATTCAGGAAAAGATGTAGACAGAGAAATGCTACAAAAACTCAGTAAAACCCACAACACAACAAAAGCTACTAGTCACCCTTATCAGCCACAGTCTCCAAGCCGCCCTCTATGACGTTTGTCTGCCCTAGGAGAAATAGGAGATCTTAAACCAAATAAAATCATCAGCCACTTAAAACACTGTGCGACACAGTGGGAGAACAGCTAGGTGACAGGCTCCAAAAGCTTCCACAGGTTTTATTACCAACAATGAGAAATATGCAGCCAGATGGAAACTGTGGGAGTGCAGGAGGAGCAGTTGGGTAAGACTGTTGGGAACTGAGGCTGAGATTTAGCTGTATCCACGAATACACACATGTCTTGGAGGCAAAATGGGAAGGAGTGGGGGATCCAGTGGGCATAAACACCATGAAAAGCATGTAATCTGGGATAAAGTTGGCCCATTTTGAGCTTGACCTTCAAGTATGGGTGTCTGGAACAGGAATTAACGTGCTACCCTTGAAATAGATAACATTTGAGCATTTATTATTTTCCTAGCAGTTATAGAATTACTGATCTTGTTTGAACAGGCATTGGCACGACAGCTATCGAAGGCTGTAAGCCACATGAAAACACAAGCGATGTGTTCTCCCCGTTTCTTGTGGTTTCTTTTTGTATGGGGTTCCCTAGGGTAGCAAGTACCTGAGAGTAACTGGGGCAAACCAGTAAGTAAGACTCAGCTCAAAATTTTTCAGTCCTTAGAGAGCTTGATGAGTTGCTATGCAGAAAGAAATACATGCAGTAATTTTGAACAGTTTCCAAATATTGGAAAGAGAATCCTTGGGTGAGATATTTATTATAAGATGGTAACAGGAAGAAGCAGTAGAAAACAGTTCAAATATAGATGGTGATAATACAGGCAAACAGCTCACAGGAGACATGGTCACTCTTACATTCCAATTGCCCTTAGGTTCCTATATCTGTTTTTCAAGGGGAGTGGAGGTCATTGCTTTTAGACTATACCTGCTGGTTTTCAGCATGCCATTTGTCTTAAAACAGCATGTACATATAAATATTATATCTATGAAATTGAAGCCAGCATGTAAGTCATTGTTGCTACCCACACCTCAAGTATTACCTTTGACTTCAATACAAGTTGACCACTACACACAATCACCTTCAGAATTAGCTGTCACCTGGAAAGGTTTCAGACCAAGTGGTGATCTTTTTTACTTTAAAGAATTGTTTCTGGGGGCTTGGAAATACAGCTGAGCTGTTAAGAGCACACATTGCCTTTCCAGAGGACCCATATTCAATTCCCAGAACCCATATGAGGAACCTCATAATCACCTGTATCTCAGCTAAAGAGAAATTTGACGTCTCTGGACCCTGTGGGGTACCTACACTCACACACACACACACACACACACACACACACACACACACACACAAAAACATACACATACACACACTCAAATACAAACATTCACATATGCACACACGCATTCACACAGTCATAAACACACTCGCATGTGCACATACACTCACACACACAGTTAAAAGTAATTCCAATTAAAGATATTAAAAAGCACATACAGATTTCTGATAGGCAGTGTGCCCATGCTTAAAGTGTTATTATGTAAAAATGCTATTCACATAAAATCCACTGGTACAGTCTTCAGAGATTCCAAAACAACTGCTTGTGGAATTACCTGACCATTTGTCCAATTGTTTTTTCACTTATTTCTCTCTGGATATCACAGCTCTGTGGACCATGGACATCCTTCCTGCTTTAAGACTGATGCATTTACAATTGGTTGGCTAGCTTCTGAACTATCAGGAATGCTGTCTTATTCCTGGCATTTAAAAGAACTTTAATTTATAAATGCTTTCTTCTCATTACTTCATATCACATGAGGTATAAGCCGGGAGCACAGCCGGTGTGTTCCAACCATTTAACATTTGAGGAGACAAAGTGAGAGGCTGGGACTCCCTTGAGACCACAGGTCATCATTTTTAGGCCTCGGCTTTACCATGAATACATCCTTTACATGATGTCAGGGTACAAGGTGCTCCAAACTCAGATGTGAAATTAAATTCATCACTCACTAGTTGTGCGCAGTGCATTTAACTCCAGGTTTCTCTAACTCCACAATCGGCCTATCATTTTATGGCATATAGGATATTTTACCAAATGCTACAAAAAAATATAATTGACTTTCAAAAAGTAATTTCCATCTTCTACTCCTGGAGCTCTAACCTGTTATAAAAACCACGTATTGGAAATGACAGGTTATAAATGGTCATTTCAGGCAGTGTGGACCCCATCACCCCTGCTCTAGGGAGAAGGGCTGAGGAACCTCATTTCCTACACCAGCCTTTAAAGTTTATAAAGGAAATGAGAGAGGTGGTGGTAGATTTCTGATTCTGAGCTGGGCTCTGAGAAATCTGTTTTCTTTCTCACTTGCCCTCTTACCTTGTCCTTGCCATCTCCTGTTGTTTATAACAGCTAGCAGCGACCTTCCACACAACTCTGAGGTTAATCCACAATTTCTGGGTTTGCTGTGTATCCCAGATCAGCCTTATAATATGACACTTTCTGCAAATTGTTCTTTCCTTCTCTCTCCATCTCCCGCTCCCCACCTTTCTCAACCCTCTCTTTCTTGCTGATTTTTCACTTCTCTCATTACCAACTTGCTATCTTATGTTGCAAATTCCCAGGTTCTCACCTATTGCCTTAAAATCTCCTGTAATCAGAAATACAAATAAGTTTAGACCAGCCCACAGTATTTGTGTAGCCCACATGAGAGATATTATTCACACATTAAGATAAACACAAAGGTATCACCATGGAGTTAAGGATTGCTTATGAACCAACCCACTGTGACAGCCAGAAAATGCATACATCCGTATGAGTTCAACTGTTCCATGTTCAATGTCAGCTCAGCTTCATCAGTCAGATACAATTGAATTGCAAGTTGACAGACAGCTCCCAAGAGTCCCAACAGACCAGAAGGTGATTCTCCGCATCTGTTGTTCAAACTAGAGTCAACAATAGTGTGCCTGCTCCATTTTAAAATGTCTCATATTCTCTTTACAGTACATTGAGAGATTGCAAATGTGTTGACTTTCCATCTACAGTGGGAGAGAACAGGAGGCATGCAAGTTAAGGAAGATGGAGGGATTGATTCATTTGCACACTCAGTAATGCATCATGGCTGACTCAGCTTGCAGCTTGTTCCATCTACCCCTCCATCTGGTAGCCACGTGAGCTGTGGGCATCCAAGTGGCCAACTTTTATAACTTGGCCTGTCTTCTCTTGCAGTGCGGCACCATGGACCAGGGCCTGTATGTAAACCTGACGGAAAGAAACCTACAGGATGCTCAGAAGTTCATTCTGATGCATGAGGTGGTGCAGCCAGTGACCACTGTGCCCTCCTTCATGGAGGACAACAGCCGCTTCTCCCACTTGGCCGTCGATGTTGTGCAAGGCAGAGACACTCTGGTGCACATCATCTATCTGGCCACAGGTAGGAACTCTACCTTCTTTTAGATGCTTTTCTGCTGTTTTCTCATTCAAGGTCTCAAATTCCAAACACCTTCAAGCGTAGCCATGTGCCTGTGTTGTCATGACAAGTGGAACCCACAACGCACACTTATTGTTGTCAACCTACCCACTCTTCCTGGATAGCTTACTTGTACTCTTATGTAGGGGTTGGTTCTGATACTTTGATTTAATTGGTTATCTGGGAGTACTGACTCTAAAGGTCCTGTTCCCCAATTGGTTCTTGATCCATTAATAAAGATGTCGGCCAATGGCTAGGCAGAAAAGGCGGGATCTCCAGGTTCTTGAAAGTAGGAAAGGCAGGAAAGAGTTTTACTACCATCCTTGGAGGTAGTTGGAGCCACCAGAGATATAAGAACTCTGGTAAGTGGCCTTTGGCCACTTTCTCCATTGGGCCTGGGATAACAGGGGAAGAATTAGGTATGCCCAGTTATTGCTAGCCAAGGCATTTTGAGAATAACTGGCGCGCATGCGTCCATGTGTGTGCATGTGTGCTTCTTCAAACCACAGATCCAAGATAACTTTTGGGCAGGTGTGAGCCTGTGACCCTCTGAGAACACAAGGCAGGGTAGTGAAAGCTATGTGCAACACTCTTGCTATACTGTTAGGATAGAAAATGCCTCCTTTCTTAACTATTTTGTTCACCAATGGTTCTTGGCATGACTATCTACATTTGGCTAGTTTAAGACAATAGAACGTTTTATTAAAAGAAATGGGGAAAATGTTTTCTGGAGATTTCCATGCTGATTTCTAATTGAGGTACAACAATGCTTATCTCAAGCTGTTCCTGATAAAGGTCCATGGAAACATTTGAAGAATGAAGCATATGCACACAGTTTCATATGTAGAGCAGGCGACGATGCTTATCAAACTGTAGATAACAACTAGACTTCTTTAGATTCCAAAGTAAATTTGGAGCAGAGAGCATGCTCTAGCTTGCTTTATTACTCTGACAGTGTAGGGTGCATATCTGTGCCTCAGGAACTGTCTCAGCTCCACCATCCTAGCCCCAGACAGAGTGATTTCACTGTGGAATGGTTTCCTCCCACCATTTGAGTAATGTAGTGTATACTTGGCACTTTCTTACAATCCATGGTTACCTTTTTATGTGGTCATGAATACTCTATTATTTCTGCATAGAATTTCTTTGAATTTATTTGGCACACTAGTTGTATGTGGTGAGCAGACTGGTACCATCCTGCCCTCCTATGGCTCACGTTCTTATAGGTACATGCAGATATAAACCAACCAATAATTAAAATGAATCACCAAAGTAGTGATGAAGAACTAATGAGATGGGATCCAGAGGAGAAATGAGATGATGGGTGTGCCTGGGAGTAGGTCCTGTTTCCTGGCTGGATGGGGTCTTCCAGTGCCAGAAGCATTGGATGCAGCACACTATAGAAGAAAATTGTGAACACCGGAAGATGCAGGGTTGGTTAGCATGGTCCAGTGCCACTGAGTGGTCAGCAATGAAAGAAGAGAATTAGTACCATTGGATGAGGGCATGAATGGGTAGAGGCCAGTCAGTGGAAGACTGGAGAGTTAGCAGAAGGATCATAATGACAGTCATGTGACATAATTGCTCAGAGCCAACAGTTTGCAGAACTGACTCAGAAGAGGGATGAGTGATAAGGTATCTAGTTGTCATGGGAAGCCAAAAAAAGAGAATTCCTCCTCCTCCTCCTCCTCCTCCTCCTCTTCCTCTTCCTCCTCCTCCTCCTCCTCCTCCTCCTCCTCCTCCTCCTCCTCCTCCTCCTCCTCCTCTTCTTCTTCTTCTTCTTCTTCTTCTTCTTCTCTTCCTTCTCCTCCTCCTCCTCCTTCTCCTCCTTCTCCTCCTTCTCCTCCTTCTCCTCCTTCTCCTCTTCCTCCTCCTCTTCTTTTTCCTTCTCCTCCTCCTCCTCTTCCCTCCTTTTACTCCTCCTTCTTCTTGTTTGTTTTTGAGACTAAAAAGCTGCTTGCCAGTGAGAGATTGTGCCTCTCTCTGGCTTTGTTTGTCCTTTAAAACAAGAAGGCTTCCTGACATATGGCAGATTTGAAAAGTAAATGAATTGGATCTTCCCAAGGGTATTCTCAGCCTTTTCATCATAAAAGTTCATGTTAGTACCAGATAAACAAATTTTCTCTTTGGACTTCTAAAGACAGCTTAGTCTCACCTGGCTCTGTGGTAGGGCATGCTGAGGGGCAGAGCTGGGCCAGACCATGCCTGAGCTCAGAGTCTCCAGTCCTCTTCATACCAGAAGTTAGTACATCCTCAAATGTCAGGAACACTTATCTAGTTCTGGGGGCTAGGTTCAACAGTGAAGTGTGAGCTGGATGATGTCTGGGGAAAGCTGTCTTCCTGGTTTGGAGATGGTCACCTGTTCACACCATCCTCATAAGTGGATAAGAAATTCTGTGATATGTCTTTTTGTTTAGATTTTTGAAAATAGTCTTGTATAGCCAGGCTAGTCTAAAACCCATGGCATAGTCTAAACTGACCTCAAACTCCTGATCCTGCTGCCTCAACTTTAGGAGGCTCTGCTTCCTAATACACTTAAGTTATTGTTGAGGACATAAACATATGAACTTGCATGACAGAAAGAATCCATGCCCACAGGAGTATAATATTTGAGGATCTTTATTAAAAATAACATGCACAAAACCAGTCTAACATAGTGAAATTACAGGGCTGAGACAAAAACCACAGCTAGTATCAATTAGCTTTTGAATGGTACTACTTCTAGGAACTCTCACATGGAAGTCTGATTTGAATGATCTTGTGGTTTGGCTACTCCCCGTCCTCTGGGTCATAAATGTACCTCACTTAATTGCATTTTAACTTCATATCCACAGATAGATGATCCACTGCAGGCAGTCCTGCCATGAGCAAGTCTACCTCCGACTTTGTTCTCACAGTTCATATGATTAAAACTATTGTATAAAGTGCTTTCATCAAGCTTGTGCACTTTTAAGACAGCCGCTGTGGTAGTGCCGTATACTGCAGACTATAGTATAACTTTGACAGTCACCGGGAAACCCTGAGTCTATCACTTGCTGTATTATGTATGACATTACCTTATTGTATTGTGTGGTCCCAAACCCTCATTATCTCTGGGTTTTGTGGGTTAGTGTTAGCTTAAGTTTGGGAGCTAAAAGAGAGCACAGGCTTATTGACTCTGTCCTCACATTCCCTTTGTACCCACTGAGTCACAAGGCAATCCACTCCTTTGTTCTACTGACTGATGTTTTTCTTTTGTTTTAATCTATTGCCCATTTAAACCCTGAGTTTTTGTACGTACCCAAGTAGTACGAGTTGTAACGATGGGCTCTGTTGATAGATGTAGTGTGTATGTGTGTGTGTGTGTGTGTGTGTGTGTGTGTGTGTGTGTGTAACTGTCCCGAGTGAGTCTCTGTTGTTCACTAGTCAACTTGTTTTCCTCAAAAAGAATTTTCCTACTAAGAATCCAGCCTGGAATTAGGGCATCCTGTGCTATATCTTATTCACAACTCAGGCTGGAGCACGGAATATTCTCCTGAAAGCTAGAGGCCTGGTAGGCTCATTTGACAAGTTTCGCTTTGGAGGGTCTAGAAATTACAAACAGGTTCCATCAACTTCTAAGCAGGCTAGTTGCTCTTACAGCATGCGTATCTATTTTCAAGGAAAGTTTCTTGTTTTAAAATTTTAGCTCACAGTCAGATTTAATTTTTATGCATATTATTTTAATAGCTAAGCACATTATCTGTCTTATTTCTAAGATTAAAAAATATAAAAATGTATTGGTGATTATGAGAAGCAGTATTTTGAAAAACAAGCTACCAATTGCTTCTTACTAAAACTGCACATATATTGTTGACTTCTGAGGCCCTGACCTGTAAAGAGCGGCAATTTTGACTTTTTTGATTCACAAGAGGCTGATGCTTACCTGGTGTCTTCTCTGTATCTTATCCATGTGGAAAGACAAGGACACCCGTTTCCTTGGACAAGAAAGCCAGACTCCTCAATGTGCTGTTTCCCTTGCTACCACTTGACCGTAAATTCTCAAGGGACAGAGAGTGGCTGCACCACTCAAAGTGGTGGAGGTGATGAGCTTGAAAACAGACTGTGATTAGCTTTCAGATAACTCCTTTGGTGGAAGCACATATTCTCCCAGCTCAAATAAATGCAAATAGACCACCTGTTGGCAGTGACCATTTGAGAAGCTAGTTCATTTTGCCCCATTTTGCTACCCACAGATATCCAGAGTTTCCTCCTAGTAGCATTACTGTGCCCAGTTCATCTCAGATGTCATTTCCCTGCTACCCACCTCCTCCCCAAGATCCTTCGAGGTCTGTTTCTTATGCATCCATCTCTCCCTTCTGAATCTCATCAAAGGGAAGCCTGTTACCTAGGCCTGACCCTGTCAATGATTTGCAAGTCACTTCTTTGAAGGTTGTCTGAATTGGAGCCTCTACACATTTCTAATGACAGCTCCTTTAGAACAATTAGGACAGGAACTCTCAAAGTGGTTGAGTCCTAAGTGCATCAGCTTCCTGGTTTGTCCAAGAGACTATAGCCAAGTCCAGTTGAGCATTATAGTCTGGGGTTCCCCTACTCCTTTGCATACAGCATACCAGATACTCTGACAGCCCCATCCCGGCTATATGAAAGCACTTCATGGACCTCACTTGTCTCTGTTGTCTCATGTGGACCAGACTCTGAGCTTTGTCCTTGGCCTATGAAGTTCTCATTCCATGTTCCATCTTTGGACATAGTGCCCCATCTCACAGTTTCTCCTTTCCTTCCAGGATTGGTTGTTACAGTTTTAGATTTATTTGGCCTCAATTCTGCTCTATTTAAAATTATACTGAAATTAAATTATGTATAACTTTAACGTGGGTTAAGTGTAGATTGTAGTAATTATTGTACAACCCAGAATATTGTGAAAATCAAAGTCAATTTTCTGTCATGCAAATTATATGCCAATAATGGATTATCCACACACATTTATATAAAAACCCCATGATAAAAAATGAAGAAAACACATAAACATTTTCAACATTGTGGGGTTTTCTTTTTTAATTATGAACTTGAAAAATTCTCTTTAAAAAAAATCAGAGCAGGAGATAAATGCGCAAGAAAGAAGTGCCCCCTCCCCACAGGTTTAAATGCTTCTAGCTGTTTGAACTGACTGGGGACTTGTGCTGAGTTTGCTAACATGATAATCCTGCTTTCTCCAGCTGTGTATTTTTATCTTAGAATAAAGTATTTATTAAAAATCTCAGAAAACAGACTTGGCTCAGAACATTTACCAGAGAGACCCTGAGCTCACCAGGCTACAGAAAAATAGACTGCACAGAATCATCCAGTGAACGATTGATTGAAAGTCCATTAGCGACAAAGCTACTTTGAAAAATATGCAAGAGAGGGAGAAAGAGAGAGGGGGGAAATGGAATGATAAAACATATAGAAGGGGTTTTTTTTTAAGTTCCTAGAGAGAAGGGAATTCTGAGCGATCTATCCTGCTGTAAGTTAAATGACTGTATTCTAATACCATGGCAACAGAAGCAAAGTGAAGGTGTCCAGAATGGGTATGTGCAGTGAGAAATAGCAGATTCTTGATGGGCAGTGCCCATAGACAACTGCTATGAAACAGTAAATTGTCATGTGGTATTCAAGCTTCCCAAGAAGCTAGCTCTGGGTGTGGAATTGTCCCCACCTCCACTTCAGACCTAAGCATGCTTGTCTTTAAGTGTCCTCTAAAGGCCCTTGTCTGTGACATGGTGGAGAGAAAAGCCACAGAGAGAAACGCTGTACCCTTGAGAACAACAAGAAAGTGAACCATTTCCCACAGAGATCATTATTATTTGTCCCTTCCTGGTGTTTGGTCTCTACTTAGAAGCACGCTAGAGGGGACACTGCCCTGCCTGAGACTCACTCTATTAAGAATCCTAGCTGAATGCCTTAGAGTCTTTTCCATTTGATTTCTGATGAATATTTTAAGTGCCTGATTTGGGAATTGGGACTTTCCTGTTGCTGTGAGGACACACCATGATCAAGGCAGTGTATGCTTCTATGCATGCTTATTTGGGTTCAAGGTTCCAAAGGATTGAATTCCATGGTGGTGGAGTAGAGGCAGAGCTGCCAGTCAAGGTGACTGAGGTGAATCTGAAGGCTCACATCCTGACTCACAAGCACAAGGCAAAATTATACTTATGAAGTAGCAGTGAAAATAATTTTATGGCTGGGGGGATCACCACAACATGAGGGACTGTATTACAGAGTCATACATTAGGAAGATTGAGAACTACTGTTTTAAACTCAAAGCCTGCCTCTGGTGACATACTTACTCTAGCAAGGCCACACCTTTTAAGTAACCCCAAACAGTGACTACTACTGGGGACAAAGTGTTGTAATGAATGACACTACGGGTGACATCGTCATTCAAACCAATCTCTGAGGTGACACTTTCCTGAGGTGACACTTAGGTACTTGCCTGCTTGCTGCTTGCTATTTATTCTTTTACATTTGCTTGTTGGTAGTTAAGAAACTCATGTCTTTAGTACTGAAGAGATGGCTGTTTAAACAATTTCTCTGGACTGTATATCATAATATCCAAATAGAGAACCAATAACTATCTCTCAAGACATCATTAAAGAAAATTTCCCAAGATAAAAGGATTGAGTCCTCATGTACCAGCACATACCACATCTCAGTAATAATAACTGCAAATAAATGAACAAATTTTTAAATTCTAAAGGTAAAGAATTATAGATATATTTAGAGATAAAATGCTTACAATTTAAAAAAAAAAAATGTCCAGATGAGTCTCCAAATATTCTGCAGCTGGCTAAGTCCATGAACCCTCGAAAATTTCTGAGAAAACTGAATGTAATTCAAAAATATTATAATCACTCTGAGAATAGAGAAAACTGGAAGGAAAATGAAATTTTAAAGCAATGGAATATCAAGAATCTTCTTTAGGAACATGAAGCGAGACTAATTAGAGGCTAAATTCAGCCAGAGATGGAGATTTGAGAGGAAAAAAATAAGAGAACTAAATACCATATTTTAAGCAGAACAGAACATTTAAAATCACAAAAAGTAACATTTCTCAAGAGATTTATTATAAGCTACTCTTTCTTCCAAAACTAAATAGAAATTGAGAAATTATGGACATAACACCTGTCATAAATACTTTTAAAACCAGAATGTTTCTACTTCCAGATAAAACATAACAGAAAAAAATGAAATGAAAAGAAAAAAACCATAATCATCATGTGAATCATTGGTGGCTGAGAATCTGTTTCTCAGCTGGCAAAGAACGAAGGCGTTCTGTTAGACCATGATAGGAGCAAGACTTTATCCTGGGATGAACACAATCCACACAGAAGCATAGCCAAGGATAGATTATTAGACCATAAGGATGTCCTCAGATTATTTCCACTCCCTTTTTCTTAATCCTCAGCTATTTTCTCTGCCTCAGCTGTATCCCGGGAATAACTAGATGAAACACCCTGTGATACTTTGCATATGTTTGGCCCAGGAATTGGCACTATTAGAAGGTGTGGCCCTGTTGGAGTAATTGGAGTAGGTGTGTCACTGTGGGTGTGGGCTTTAAGACCCTCATCCTAGCTTCCTGAAAGCCAGTATTCTGCTAGCAGCCTTCAGATAAATACTTACTCTCAGCTCCTCCTGCACCATGCCTACCTGGATGCCGCCATGTTCCCTCCTTGATGACATTGAACTGAACCTCTGAACCTGTAAGCCAGCCCTAATTAAATGCTGTCCTTTATAAGACTTGCCTTGGTCTTGGTGTCAGTAAACTTTAAACAGTAAACAATAAAACCTTAACTAAGACACACCCCAACTCTGAGCATGGAGCTTGTAAGATATGGCTGTATTGATTGTAGAGTGGTCTTGAGCCAGTCGGAGGTTAAAAAGTACATACGTTGTGTTTTCTCAGGGTCTCCCAATGAACAGGCCATTGGTCTGAACCAAGGTTTCTAGTAGAATGAACAAATAGATGCTTCTTTCTGCATCCCCATGAAGGGTATCTTGGTGGTACCTAAACACAGCATTATACACCTCTCTCTCTCTCTCTCTCTCTCTCTCTCTCTCTCTCTCTCTCTCTCTCAGACAGATAGACAAATATCCCTTTTACTTTTACTCATACACCCCTGACCTTGTGTTAACATTGACACAGTATCAGTGTTTTCAGGTAGTTACAATAAAGGATCCAGAAGTGGCTAGAAGCCATGAGGACCTGTAAAGTATCAAGGCTTCTTATGTGCACATATTGATAACATATTAGCTTATTATGTTAAGAAACTTGAATTTTTTTATTCAAGTTTAAAAATCACTCACAAATTAAAAAAAAAAAAAACAAATAAAGGGAAATGTTTCATGAGTCCAGCAACTGCTTGTTGTAAGTCCTGGGGATGAATTGGGGAAGAGCAAGTGTAGACACAAGGTGAAATGTAGCCTAGAGTTCTTAAGTAGTATCTATGCCTTTCAGTCTATTTTGCCATAATACTAGACTATTATATAAAATAAATAGGCACTTTAGATGTCACTGTACTAAATTAGACAATAAAGTCTAGACTGTGAACAAGGCTGTTTCTCTCATAAACAATCCAAGAGATGGTGGGGTTGGCAGACATGGCTAGCAGTTAGGCAATAGTGAGATGGCAGTGGTAAGCTTTTTTTTTTTTTAAAGCATTGTTTTTCTGTGTAGACTTGGCTGGCCTAGAACTCACTGTAGAGACCAGGCTGGCCTCACTGAGATCTTCAGTCTCTTACCTCTAGAATACTGGGATTAAAGATATGTACAACCACACCCAACCAGAGTGTGTATTTTTGTAACAAGATTAGTATTCACCCATCCACCCCCTTCAAGGTAGGTTTCAGTGGTGTTTTGATGTGTAGGAATGGGTCCAACCCAGGATGGTGTGAATGTTCTTGATGTGGTCAACAGATATGCTTTCATGAATAATGAGAAAATAGACCTTTTATGTTAAAACTCACCAGAGAAGGCACTGCCCTGAAGAGTGCCCATGGGTACCCTGCCTTCAAGACATTCCTTTATAGAAAAAGCCAAGCAATTAAGCCAGTAATTAAATGTCAATGGGAAAGGGAAAGCAAAAGACAGAATAGGCACACGAGGGCCTTAGTGGTTGGAAGTTATACAAAATGAGAATGGAAAGAAAATATAGAATATATTCAAGTTCTGGTGGTGTTTACAGGAATATATTTCCAATAGAATAGACAGGATGAAGATAGATAGACTAAACTCAGGAAGTGATGGGGGTCAGAACCTGGTGGGATGACACCTCAGAAGACATTCTTGGATGTCACACAAGAAGCATGATGAAGGAGGATGTGATATTTGCAGAATCAGTTCACATGAGGGAACTGGACCCAACACAGGAAAAGATACTTCTAAAGGTACCCAATGATGGTCCAGCTGTCACCTATGCTTACTGAATCTTGAATTCCTCTCTGGAGGTTGGAGAAAAGGTTGTTTCTCTCCCTGGCCATCTACACCTTGAGCAGGAAACCCAAGAATAGGGAGGGCTAGCAAAGAAGTCAGAGCAGTCTATAGATTGCAGCAGCTGTGAGAACGAGAAGGAGGCAAGGTGGTGTCTTTGTTCTGTGTAAATAACAGGAGAAGGAATAGAAGAAACTTTACAATGAGAAAGGCCAACTACCAAAAGGAGAAAACATGGAGGTGGAGGAGCAGGAGGAAGAGGAGGAGGAAGAGGAGGAGGAGGAGGAGAGAAGAAGAAGAAGAAGAAGAAGAAGAAGAAGAAGAAGAAGAAGAAGAAGAAGAAGAAGAAGAAGAAGAAGAAGAAGAAGAAGAGTTTTCAATGTGAACAACTTGAACTCACTATGGCTAGTGATTTTCAAGAGATGTAAGGTGAAGGACGCATTCTCTGCATTCCCCTTGAGGTCTTTGGTTTAGGAGAAGATTGGCTTTGACTATTTGTTGTAGAAAATAGAACCCGTGAATCTGACTCACAATGAACAGCATCTTTCTAAGAGAGGAGGATGTGGAAAAAGGTGAGGCAGAGGCTCCAAGGATCATGAAATATGAACAGGGAAGAAAAAGGAGTTGGTTCTGTTTAGATGAATCCCAGACTCCCTCTGCCTCTTGGCTTTGCTGTGAATTATCACAGATGAAATACAGCAAGTAACCTCCACCCATGCTCCTTCTCTTCCTATCCAAGTGCCATTTGAATATGGAACATGGCATTTTTATTGCTACTTGTTACTAATCATTATTATAGTCAAGAAAGCAGAGTCTTTCAAAATGAACTTGTAGATTAGTAGCAGACAAAAAAAATTCTAAAAATTTTCTCTGCAAAAAAAAATTTCCAACAAGTTCAGCAAATGCAGAAGTCCCAGTCCTGACGTGACATCTATGTTCTGTTTCTGGTACTCACTGTGGAGCTTTTTGTCTTTTTCCTAAGGAAGGCCATGGGAGGATGCAGGGTAAGAGCAGGTTCCACCCTTCCCTTTACTTTGGGAGAACAGAAATCAACTCATCTACCTGCTGCGGCCACACTTGAGGAGAACGTTCGGTATTTACAAGCAGTTGACAACTACTTAAAGAGCATGAACCAGCATTGGTGTTTGTTCAACACTCATACTGAAATTAGTTTTTAAGGAAGTCCCAGGATTCTGTCCTTTTCACTGGAAGTTATAAATCTATGCCTAATTCATATTATGTGTGGGGTTTTATGCAATAGATTCTTGTGAATTAAAAGAAGTCACAGTTTAATATGAGTACTTATTTGATAAAGGAAGATTGAATCTGTGAATACTTGCATCAATTCATATCAGTGCAGAAATCTAGTAATGAAATATTATTAAATAATTAAACCATAGCCCCTACACACACACACACACACACACACACACACACACACACAAATATGTTGCAGTTTCTGACTGCTCCCAAAATCTCAGGTGTGAACTCACTGGGAAGATGTACTTAGTGAAGCCAAGATTAGGTTAGACTTGAGTTACCTCTCCTCCAGCATAACTGGATGGCTTACACAATGAGTTGGAACCAGGATGGAAATCAAGTGACCACACAAGCCAAGCTGTAGGCAAGGATACTAGGAGTACATGGTTATGGACATCACTGAGAGAAGGCAAGACGCGTTTCTCCTGAGAGCTTCAGAGCACGTGGTTTCTTCAAGACTTCATTTCCATATCATGGCGTCCAGAACTGTGAGACCAAGTGTCTGTCACCCTAACTCCCCCAGAATGTGGTATACTTGACTTTGGTATATTTTACTTGTGTGTGATAGGAATGGGTGTATTCATGTTTGGATATGTGAGGGATATCTGTAGATGTGGGTGCTCTAACAGGGGCCAGAGACATAAGGTATCTTCCTTGACATCTGATCCCCCCACCCTTCATATGCAGTGTCTAGCACTTGAACCCAGAGTTTACTGATTGGGCTTAGCTGCCCAGCTTCCTCGGGGGATCCTTTCTATGTTTTACACACATGAGGGTTACACAGAGCCTGGGAATCTGAACAATGATCCTCATGCTTACATTGTAAGTGCTTAACTTACCTGCTGGTTCATCAAACCAGCACCAAAATGTACACTCTTACAGCAGCCCAGCACACTGAGGGGTCCATGAAGTCTGACACTTTGGATCTGTTCTATAGCCAAATTTAGAATGTACCCTTGCTTTCTTTGCTCCACAATATTTCTCAATGCCCTGCACTCAGTGAACAAAATTAGTTTATGTTAGGCCCACTTACGAACAAACTCTACTACAGAAAACAGTTTAATATACACCAAACCACCTAAAATACCATACAAACAGCTAGTTGTTTTGTTTGATTAAATACAGGGATATTATATCTTTTATTTTAGTGTTTGACATTCAAGCGTGTTTTCTGTATAATTTTGTTAGCTTAAGCCTTGTTTTCTAACAACAGACTAGTGTGATGTTATTAACTATGAATTAGTAATTTTCTCAGTGTGTTCTAAATGTGATATAGATGGTGTCTATCTTTACGGAGACGGCGCTGTTTCTATTTCCGTGTGGTCTGCTTTCTCGCGCTCTGATTTTCTTTGCTACTGTTTCACATGATCAGTGTTGATGGAGTATTGCCTCAGGTAGTAAAGACCAGTCTTTGAACGATAACCAAAGACTAAAAATACAAACTGTTACTCCTTACTTCTTTTCATGTGGCTCTTTTCCAATAGATAATTTTTATACAACCCCTTTATGCTTTCTGCAAGTTAATGGACATTAAGCAGGAGAGAAGGGGTAGGTAGTCTCCTGTTTATCAAACAGTTGTCCCTTGGTTTATCAACAGACCTGGTTATGCTTCTCTGTGAGATGATGTCATATCTCTGAAACATTTTAATGAGCACTATCCCACAGCTGCCTGTTGTGCCTAATCTAGATCTCTACTAATGTGACAGACCATTCTAACCTCTTTCCTTGTAGAAACCTTTGAAAGCAGTTCTATATATTATAAAGTCTGTAGGGAAAGACACAATTGACACATTCTAGTGGGTCCTTTTATCCTGAATAACACAGTTAAAGAGAAGGAGACTATTAGTTCACTGAATAATTCACAAAATAATATAATGAAAGAACTCTTCAAGTTAATAAGAACTTAGGTTTCCAATGGTAACAAGGACACCCCCCATTAAGTGCCCCATCAGTCCATGTGCCATGGTTAAGTCCACATCATTGCCATAAGCAGCACATGGTGACCGTTTCTTCAATGCAAAATATTGACATGTCTTAAAAATCAGCTCAAATACATTTTCTTGCTTTGATGTAACACTGATTAGATACGAGCATGCATGGCAGAATATGATAAGAACATCTTTAAAGCAAAGCAGACGTAGGATACCATCTTGAGGCAGTGGCTGCCCATTACTTCCTGGCACATAAGAGACCAAAAAGGAGGAGGGCAATAATGTTGGGGCAAGTTGGAGTCCCAAGGACACCTCCCTAGTGATGTACTTCTTCTACGCTCTGCTTTTCAACACCTCCCCATACGCCTGTGGTATCTTGAACTTACCGGTTTGGTCCATTGATGAGGTCATTGCCCTTGAGATCTGTGTGTAGAAATGTCCTCAAAAACTAGAGATGTGCTTCACCACCTCACGAAACATTTGTCCATCCAACCAAGTTGCCAGAGAGAATAACTCCCACACTTACTCACCTTTCTGCCTCTTTTACTGTCATCTACATCTTCAGCTGTCCTCCGTAGACCAATGATGCCCCAAAACAGAGACGGTCCATCTGTATCTGCTCTAAATTTTTCCAGCTTTTCCATAACTTCTTATCTGCCCAGATACGTTTCCAACACTATTATTCCAGTGGCTAATCTCTATTACTTCTTTTCCTGTCTCCCTTCTCAGCTTCTGGCACTTTGTCATTGATGTTTCTAGAATGTCAATCATTCCCAGACCCAAGCTCTGGGGAAAAAAATCCTTTATCACTCTGACTGGATACTTTTATTCCAGTCTAACATGGATTCAGCGGTGAAGAAGTGACCCTTGGGTATTCTAAATAGTGAGCTACATTTTAGAGGTGCATTTCATCTCTGTTTCCTCATCTGCTATTTAGTCTAGCTTCTTAAACTATAAATACCACTGTACATTTGAATGTGTTACAGAACATTTTAAAACGGTAAAAGTTTTCCCAACATCCAATCAAAAATCAATTCAAAATCAAATTTGTTGTGAACCTGAGGCATTTTGTCAGCACAGTCCTGTCTCGTTGTACAGCTTGACTCCAGCCTCAGTTCTGAACGTATGTTCAGAATGAAACCTTTGCACTGTGCACGTTTCTCGTCACGTGATGTTCACCCAAGAATTGCTGCCCAAGACACTGTGAGAATATGGGATGTGGTCTGCCTGCTAATAATACGGAAGGCTAATGGTTTACTTATAGAGAACAAATCCTTTTCATTGCTTTTTATCACTAGTCTTCTTCAGCACATATCAGTATATCTTTGGCTTGAATTGTGATCGAATATCTAAAAAATTGCTATTTGACTTGCTGACTAGAGTTTCATAAGAAACCATTAAAATCTAATTTCTGAAACAGCCCTAAACATACTTCTGCCATTTTGTATGCATATTTATAGGAAGCAATGTTCTAGAAATGGATAATTATAAAATCAAAATATCTGAGAAAATGAAAATGCAGCAAAAAATTCAGGGGTAATTTAATACTTTATGTAAAAATAAGCATAATTTATTTCATTTTGTGTAAATTTTGCTTTCGTAATTACTAACTGGTAAAAATCACATGTATAGTAAGGAATTGCATTTCAAAAATCGTCATGATTTATTGTCAGCAAATGTTTAATTTGAATACATATTTTAGGTACCTTATAGGCCAAGTAAAGTTTTATCAGGAGACTATGAATGAGGAAACAGTGTAAGAAGCTCTGGGGTTTTCTGTGATGAAATAGCATTGCTAAAGCAAAACTTAAAATGGAAAACTTCGCTTGGGGTCAGAACTGCTAGCTAGTAAGAAAAGAAACCTGTTCTGAAGGATCTAGAACTCAGAAGTGTGCGTGTGTGTGTGTGTGTGTGTGTGTGTGTGTGTGTGTGTGTGTATGCATGTGCTCGCTCATGGGCATGCCATTATTAACATGTGGATATCAATGACTGGGTGTTGTCTGTAGTTAGTAAAAGCCCATGAAAATAATTCCCAGCTACGCCCCATAAAAAAACAGTGTTCATGTTGCAGAACTGAGTAGAGGTTTTCGTGTGAATTTTTCTCATTTATTTAGGACAATAAAGAAAATCTGGCCATTGTCTGCATATGCAAGCATCCTCATGGAATTCTCACAGTATTAAGCATGATCTTCTAAGTTAATTACTAGGGCAGGGGCTTCACTTAGACCCTCGGTGATATGATCATTTAATTAATTTTAAGGCTCTGACCTTGTGCTTATCAGAACACTGGTTGAAAGTGGAAAGAAATAGTTTCAGCTTCAGAAGGCTGGACTTGCCCTTGGCAAATTGGGTCTTTTAAGGCCAGTCTTTACAGCTACCTGCTGTTCCTTGAAATAAAGTATAATTTTTCCCTCTGGTTCAGAATCATATTGCTTAAATATTGTCAGCATTTTACAGCATCTCTGGGTGCCTTACTGTCCCCTTTGTGAGTTAAGCGCTGCCTAGGTTGAGCTTTATTAAATTCCTGACATGAGGCCAAAGCTCTGGCAGCTTGTTTCAAGGACACTGTCATTTCTACAGCTGAGTCCCTCAGATTCTACAACCTCTCTCATACCTCAGTGTACAATATGCAGTTGTTCCCAAACATAGCACTGGTTCATCTTTGTCTTCTCTCAGCTCTGACTTCTTACCTGGTTTCAGGGACCTGGGATTTGACTTCTGCCCATGTGTCCTATAGATTTGTGCAAAATCCTTTATTTGAGTACTAAATGTTCTGTGAACTATGGCCCATGTCATGTCAGAAAACACAGAAACATTCCTGTGTCCTGTGGGCACTGGCCATCTTTCTGTCCCATCTCTACATGCATGCACCTTACTTTTTGATCCTGAAGATGTCCTTTGTGTCCAGATATGACTGATTTAGTACTTGCACAACTACCCAAATTCCAAATTGCAGTTAACAAAACAACAAATTTGGTTAAAACTTGTATGTAGGCTTATATTTTTTAAAACCTACTTTAATAAGAGTACTTAAATGCTTTAACCTCCCTTCTAGCCCACCACCCACCAGATGTCGTGGGAAAAAAAGGTTAATGGGGCAAAAGAGGATGTGGACCTGTGTAGAAATAAGTCTTTGGGGCAAATCCAATCTGTGTTGTTAGGACATCAGTCGTTCAGTTCACAGGGATCAGCAGTGGTAGCTCAATCCAATCACAAACACTATTCATTAATCAGTAACTGCAGTTTAGTCCAGAAGAAGCCTCAAGGCTGCGCCAATCAGCCCAAGTCAAAGTCAGCAAAGGCATCAAGAAGCTGCCAGAATACCACCAGAAGGTCTTTAGTGCTTTTTTTCTCTCCAAAGTTATGACAAATGATCACAACCAAAGAAAACAAGGTGGCCAACAATGACCAGTGTTAGCAAAGCCCAATGAAGATCAGTAAAGAGTGGCAAGGCAAACCAATACCACACAGCATCAGCCACTGTCTGTTGGGTTATATTTATATCCTTTCGAAACATAACATGTTCTTGCAAACGTCCACTCTAGCAAAATATTACATGCCCTATTTCCAGGCAACTTCCAGAAAAAAACAAAAAAACAAACAAACAAAAAAAACACATATCTGTTCTCAGCACAACATCTTCCCATGTGTCTGCTTCAGCAAAAACATCCTCTCATAAGACAGTTTCCAGAAAAACATCACATGACACCACTGAGTCTCCAAAGAAACCAGAAATCTGCACTTCACTTGTAACTTCACCTCTCCGTGCTGCTGCTTTAGAGTTCTGCATACTGGAGACGCTGACACACCTACAGCCACAGCAAGATTTGGAGAGCTAAGTTGGAAATCACCACTGAAATCAACGGCTTGAGGAGCCCTTGATTTAGTGGCTGAATACTCCAGCTTTTCCTCTTAGTAACGGAGTCACACGCTGGAGCTGTTCTACACATGTGAATCATTTAAGCTCATGTGTCATGCCTGTCCTCTGGGGAGCAGAAGGGTTTTCCTGACTCTCAGATCCTTGTTTCTCCCATCTCTGACTCCTGATTCCATGACTAGAGAGTACACAAGGCTCCGTAAAGACTGTGGTAATTGAGCCTTTGGTTTATATTCATCAATCCTGAACACATTCAATAAAGGTGTTTCTTTGACTGCCACACAGAGCCTGAGCTCTTAACAATTTGGGGTTGACTAAGGTTTAGGTAGCTATCTGTTGTCTTTCTTATTTTTCGCTCCCACCTTTTCCATGTGCTAGTCCTGTTTCTCTTAGGAAGAAGGCAATGAAATTCCAGTCCATATCCAACATGGAGCCTCTTCTTGACTCAAAACTCTTTATCCCCAAACTCCATCCACCTCTGAGGGACTCTATGCCAATGTTATAGAACTCTAGTAGTATCCTGGGAAAACAATTGGCAAAGAATATACATACTTTAGTATGTACTTGTCCTTCAGTAGACACATAAACCTGGATGGCATAGCCCATTACACATGGGGCCCATTGCCACAAGGTAATGGCACAGGGTTGTACTGAGATGTAGGCAATAGTAACACTAGGAAATATTTGTTTATCCAACTCAAAACTACTGCAGAAATACTAGATAATAAAAATTGTTCAGCTCCATTATTGACCCAAACACCACTGTGTGATATATTTACTGCAGTTCACACCTCCCACATACAGAGCCAGGAAGTGAAAAATAATTCTTCAAGGTGAAACCTTTCTTGGGTGCAGGAAATCAGGAGGTATGAACCTGAAGGTTCAAGCAACAGAAAAGCTTTGAAAGTTGAAGTTATTGTAGCAATGGTGTGACCCAGATACCAGTAAATAAACTAACAAACGGGTTAATTCTTATATAAGGGCAAATACTCGGCCATTCTGCACTAGAAGTGACCTGGGCAGTGTCAGGTAGTAAACCATTATTGAGTGGCTGGCTTAAGGAGCTGATTGGTCTATGGGTTCTTTGCCTTTCCTGGAGAGATGATCAGAGTTCATATATAAACTGTGTGTTTATATTCATATGTGTGTGCATGTTTGTGTGAGGGTTATCTATATGTGTGTTTGTGCACATGTGTTCATGCATGTGCATGTACATGCCATAGTTTAGTCTTCCATATCTGTCACCAGGTAGTATCTACTTTATGTTTGAGATGTCAGTTATCTTTGATGGTTAGACTAGGCTTGCTGGCCAGGTAGACCCAAGATCCATGTGTCTCTACCTCACTAGTACTGGGATTCTAAGCACACATCTTTCTTCCTGGCTTTTTAAAGTGTGTGGGGATCCAACTCAGCCATGCATGCATGTATGACAAGCATGTTTATGGGGTGAGCTTTCTCAGAGCCCAAAGATTCTATATATATATTGTATTAGACATCTGGGTGAGTGGTAGATAACTTTCTTAATTTCTTGGTAAAACCTAGGTTTCATCTGCTACACTTTAAGGAAAAGAAGTGTATTTAAAGTGCACCACTTGATATTCTGCCATGTATATACACTGTACACTGTGAAATTACACCCTCGGGCTAATAAATATGCCCATCACCTTGTTGTTGTAATGGCCTTGTCTCCTTGAGTTAAATGTTGAGGACACATGACTCTTCTTGAGAAATGGCCAGTAGCCAGTATCTTATTGTTAACTCTCGTTGTAAGTCTTCACCTAACTAACTGAAAAACTGAGCCCTTAACTTGAAGGAATTTGCAAGCTGAGTAGCTGAGAGATTTGCGACACATCTCTAAAGATTAAGCAAATTCATGCTAAAAGTAATGTCTTTAACATTAGTTAATGCACCTCATCACGAGGAGGACATTCGTATGAAATGGAGTCTTTGTAAAAAGAAATGGACAACATGGTCTAGAGGAATATTTTACCCCACTTTTTAAGCATACATTGGGTACATTGAGTTAGCTTTATCCCTTATGGGCTAGGAAACAATGGGAAATATTGTATCCACTAACCATGGTGTGACAGAATATCTGAAAGAAGTAAAAGAAGAGAGGAAGGATTCATGTCTTCTTAAGAAACAAGGAGCTAGAGTGTAACGAATCCAGGAAACCTTCTGGAAGCCAAGAAGCTGAGAGAGAATTCATTCTGGAACTGAAGCTTGGCTGTAACCTTTCAGTCCCACCTCTAAAGCCTTATGTTTCCCAGCTAGGTCCCACATCCAAAAGATACCATAACTTCCCAAAACCATGCCACCATTTGGGGACCAACTGTTCAAACACTTGAGCTTCTGGAAGACATCCAGTTTGAGAAGTTTCACTGTCTGCTGCACAGAGTTTTTCACTGGAACGAAGAGAGATGCCTGTCCATTTCATCCCACCCATAAGTAAATGTTCACACCTTGCCTACAGGCCTTTCCTGTTTCTGTAGGAGGTTTAGCACATAAGATAATATTTCTGGAACAGAGGGAGTACTCTTGGCCATGTCACCGTCCTCATCATCATCAGTGTCGTGATTATGACTAATGTACAGAAGGTGCTTTGTAAAAAGCAAGAAATGAGCCAATTGCTTTCTATGATGTATCGTTTGGGGCACAGGATGTTCAAAAAATCACTTTTTAAAAAGACTATCCTCTACTGCAGTTCTCCCTTCTGTTGCCATCCATGGTGGTATGGACTGAAATGGATGGCCCTTAATCAGTGATTACATGTGTATCTTAGACTCTACTGGCCAAAGGAATGGATACAACGATTCTTGAAGAGAGATCACAGACTCAGGGTTCCAAACAACTTGGTCCATCATGCATTATTTTATAATAGGCATAAGGAAGCAACTCAAAAGGATGACAAAATAATCTTCCTTTTCCATTGAGGAAAGAGTTATCCTTCTTCTAAATTCATGTTTCATAGGTGCAAACGTGCTTAGCACAGATTTTCTTAACTGTCTTAATCGACAACTAATCGGAGCTGACACCTCAAAATAAATCTCAAAACTGGGGGTGTGGGGATAATTTAGACTGCGGTATTGCCTGGTCCATGTCAGACAAGGGCTGCCAACTGGGTGGTTGTTTTGTAATTCAGATACAATAAATCCAAGGAAAGTAATTTCCTTTTAGAAACCTGAATTGCTTCCTTAACAGAATGGCTGGAGCCAGATTTAAACTGTGAGGTTAGCTGAGAGCTTCAGAAAGCATCCCCGTGGGGCTCTATTAATTGCACTCTTGTTTTTAATGTAATATGCTTTTTATTCACAGGAAACTCCAGTGGTAAATTTCCTGTAAGCACCAGCTTAGGTTTAGCCTACTGAAAAGGCCGTTGAAGTTTTGTTTTGCAAGGCAGTCAAATTTGCTATAAAAGAAATAGCATTGCCCTGTGCTTGTGTGTATTGAGTACTAATAGAGTTAGGAAGTTGGCTCTGCTAGTTACTCAACTACAGGCCAAGCAGCAGTGAAGAAGGAATGATGGCTCATTCTCAGTGATCATCATATTTTTAATCGGCCCAACATTATGAACTGGGTACCAGGATGAGAGACAGAGTTTACACTGCTTGTAAATGTTAGAGCTAGTTGCCTGGTTGGTGAATGTTCCACCTACTGAGCTGTGTGCACTTTGTCAATACCTACTGTGTGCCAGGTACTGTTCTGCGAGCCAAGAAGGTTATAATGAACAAGATAGCCTGTGTGCTGTGACAACTGGATATGTAGACTCTTGTCGACTCTAACTCTTTAAAATTGAAGACTGCTACATGAACTACATGGCCAAAATTTCTCAGCTGGTGATCATATTCTTTTTAGTGAAAAATAACTTAAATATGATAAGAGTGTTCATTAAAGTCTGTTTTTTAGACATGTACCGGCCAGCAAAACCTATTTTTTTTGCCCTAAATTCCCCTTTGCTATAAAGATGTAATGCTGACTCCAAGTACCAAGAACAATTTAATCCATTTGTTCAAATTTCAAGTGAAGAAAAAGAACTTCGGTAATGTATTAGTTGTCTGACACATTGGGATAGCAGCTAGCTAAATTGATGAACTTTATATAATGATCTGTTGCTATAGCAACAGGCTGCCCAGTGTGTGGGAGAAGGTATTTCATCATTACCGCACTGGTAATGCTTGGCTGGTAGCAGATGCAAATACAAAGGCTTTCTATATCTTTGCTGTAACTGGGTCGATGAGACAAACACAAAAAAAATGCCTCTGGATTACAGTGGCACAGAAGCAAAAGGAGCCTAGTGTGCAGTGAGAAATAAAATCACTTAGCTTCCTGCTGAGTGGTCCTGGAATTCACAGTGAATCTCTGACCATCACAGAGGGTCATTGTCCAAGGTGCGGCATGCTTTTCAGAGGTTTTCCTTCTGTTCTGTATTCGGTGATTGGAATCTTGAATAGAAAATGTCCCCTTGGAAATATGACAGACTCTAGACAGAGCACAAATGACAAATTAGCACCTTGTGATAATTCCTCCATTCTTATCTGTTGCACTGAAGAAATTTACCTACTGTTGCTGGCCAGAGTATTGTCCTTTCCTTACAAAGTGAAGGAGTGTATCTATGTCTTAAACGGGTTAATGCCATCTCCTAAAATGTTTACCACATTTCAGACAAAACATGTTTATCCTATGCTTTGGAAGTATATATTACATTTTCTGAGTCATCTCTTATTGGTCAGGGATCATAGGTGTGGCAAATGAAGCCATTTTCACACAAAGTCAAGAGGCTTTCCTGTATGGCTTGCACTTCCATCTCATCATATATACACTGCAGTGAGCTGAAAACTATTTGATCATAGGCAAGCATCAAGACAAGTATGGTTTCCACACAGTGCCAGCAAATGTTGTGTATTGGCTGTGTTTCTTTTCCTTCCCTTTCCTCTCTCCATCCCTCATGTCTTGGCTCTCTTTCTGCAAAATAAATTTTGATGTTATTTGTGAAATGATTACAAAACTAAAATTCTAGAAACTCTGTCCTAAGAAGTTCACACTCGGGCTGGGGAATTAGCTCAGCCAGGTAAACAGTGCTTATGCACAAGACAGTGTTCAAATCCCCAGAAATGTAAAACGCTGGTGTTACAGACACCTCTTAACACCAGTCTGGTGATCAGAAACAGGAGGGGAGCTAGAGCTTGCTGGCTGCCAGCCTACCTCTAGATTCAGGAAGAAGCCCAGTTCCTGACTCAAGAAAGTAAGACACAGTGCTAGAGCAGATTACCTAAGATCCTCCTTAGCCTGTGTGTGTGCCCATATAGTTGCAGGTCCACACACATACACACACACACACACACACACACACACATGCATAAACATCTACCAGTCTCCTTTCTCTCCTTCTCTTTGTCTCTCTGTCTCTCTCTGTGTCTCTCTCTCTGGCTCTCTCTGGCTCTCTCTGTCTCACCCCTCCCCACCCCCCACCCCCACACACAAATGGAATGTTATAAAAGAGAGATTTTCCTCAGGTTTTTCACAGTTCACTTGTGAAGGCTCACCTGGTACTGATTTCTCCCTCAAAGCCCAGAATAGACATTAACACAAAGGTTTGAACAACCGCATCTTCTATGTTAATTTTTATATTTTAATCCAAACATGTTATGTGTCATAATTATATTTACGTGTAGCTAGACATTTAAATATGTGATAATATGAAAATAACTTCGAAATAATAAGCTGCTCCTAAGTGTGAACTCTGCGATTATACAAGGTTAAAACAATTTAATCTACCGTTTTATTGATTATTGCCCTGGGGTTACCTTCTGCATGGTGGGTGTCCACCATTGTGTTGTATTCCTATTTCCTGATATATTAAAATTTGAATTATAGTATTTTAGAAAAAAAGTATAGTTTGAAATTGCTCTGGAAAAATTACCTGGAAAACCAACTCTATATTTTGTGTTTCTTGAATTTTGCCATGGATACAATTATGAATCTGCTGAGAGCACCAGAATAAAAACTGGAGACTCAGGAGCTTCACAACATCTGTTGGGGCTGGAGGTTGAAGGTGAAACGGCTCCAGGCTTTGTTCCTCCCTCTGTCTCTATCCTCATCTGTAACTGCCCTCATCTCATAATTGGGAATTATGTACATGTGCCTGTATGTGCGCTGGCTTCTTGTTTCTGGAAAGACACTAGTCACATCAGCTGAGGACCTACACTGACCACATTTTATATATCTGTTATTTTTTAGAACACTGTATATCCCAACACGGTTGCATCCTGGGGTACCAAGAACGGAGACTTCAATGTCAGAATCCTGAATGGGTACAGCTGGATTCATAGCAGTCCCTATCTTATTAGATGTCATGTTTGCTCGCCAGGGAGAGATAGTTGCAATTGATTGTATTGAAATTGACTAGTGCTCTTTAAGTGAAAAAATAGAATCCTGTTGAAACTATTCAATCAGTTTCAGCCACTACGACATTGAAAATTAAAAAGGACCCACTATTTCCCCCTAAATGCAAAAATACAACTAAATCCCAGTCACTAATAATTAAATTTTGCACATAACACCTTATGTATCAGAGGAATTGGTTACATAAAGGCCATATTTTATTGTAAACTTTTAGCATTTATTTAAATCGTCAAGCCTTTTTTGAAATAAAAGAAACAGAAGCACTTCATTTTTGTTTTTGGTGGTGGTGGTGATTGTAGTTGATTAGTTCCTTTTTGGAGGTGGTTTTGTTGTTCTCTTTGCTTCATTTTCTCATGGCGGTGATGAGAGCTAAGAGTCTCATGGGTTGGTCAGATGTGTCCTGGAGTTGGCATCACCTACTTGCTGTGGTGAATTCTAGAAAGCAAACACAGGTCTATCAATCAGAGCTTCATCTCTGTGTTAGAGAGATACTACTTACCAAAGCTTCTGCCTGCTCAGCTGGCATTGACTGACTCATGAGCCACACTGCTGCTGAACAACTGGAGAGATTCTCTCTCATTCTCCCAGTACTTTCAGAACAACAATGTTTAAAATAAATCCAGGCCAAACACGCGGGCCGATGTAAAAGATTCCAAATACTGGTTTGCTATCTTGTCCTTTGAACTTATAGAGCCTGACTGAGCCTTGATCTCTTGAACTGCAAAAGTGTTGGTATAGGCCCTGTCATGTCCCTTGAGATGACTAAAAATGAAACTCAGCATTTATATTCTCCAAGAAAAAAAATGACCTCATTCCCTCTATTAGAGGGAAGTTTTACCAGCATTTTGCATAATTTTGTCCCTGTCCATTATGATATAAATCTATACCCCCCCCCTTTAGCGTAATGTAGGAATAGCACATTGTGTCCTAGTTTGGGCTACTATTGCTGTGAAGAAACACCATGACCAAAGGCAACTGGGGATGGAAGGGTTGGGCTTAGTTAAGTCATAGTCTATCATCAAAGGACGTCAGGACAGGAACTCAAACAGGGAAAGATCCTGGAGGCAAAAGCTGATGCTGAAGCCATGGAGGGGTACTGCTTACTGTCTTGTTCATCATGGCTTACTTAATCTGATTTCTTATAGAATCCATGACTCCCAGTCCAAGGATGGAACCACCCACAATGGACTGAGGCCACCCCCCTATCAATCACTAATCAAGAAAATGCCCTAAAGCTGGATCTCGGGAAGGCATTTTCTCAGTTGAGACTTCCTTTTTTCAGATGACTCTAGTTTGTACCTAAAACTGTTTGACATAAAACTGTCCAGGATATGTTTGCTTTCTTCTTGATTTCTATCTGTATTGTCCTGATGTGTCAGCCTTTACAGTTCATTAGGATCTAAACAATTCTATTCTATACTATTTTACACTATTCTATCCTATTAAAACTATTCTATCCTATTATTCTATACTATTCTATAGTATTCTATACTGTTCTATCCTAAACTATTCTATACTATTGTATTCGGGCTGTGGCCATCTGTCTTGTCATTGTCTTCCCAAAGCTGTGGTAGAGATTTGCATTCCAAGGAAGTGTGGTGGGAGCTTCACTTCTAGGAGAATGGAAAACTCTGGGTGGTGAAGAGCAGATAGAACAGTCTCTTAGGTCATGGTTACTTGGTGCTGATCTGTCAGGTTCTGAAAGGACCTCACAATGATTGCATTCACTCTCATGGAGCACCGAATACCTGCCTGGGATCACTTCGCTCACAGTGTTGTAGTCCAGGTTCTGGGCTCATGGCTGCATTCCCTGGTTATGTAGCCCATTCACTGTTCCTTAAACTTGATGACGCTCCATTACTTTACCTGGAGAACAAGGCAATTGTCATGTTGTAACAAAAGACTTACAAGAAATAACTTAGGAGAGGAATTATTCCAAAGAGACAGTTCTTCATGGCAAACGATATGTGAAAGAGGCAGTCACAGACTGGAAAGTAGAGCAGTGAATGGCTCGCTTTCTTCCTCCTGCTCCCCTTTTATTCAGTCTGAGATCACAACTCATGGAATAGTACTACCCACGTTCAAAGTCGGGTGTCTTTGTTTCCAGGTGAATATCTCTAAAAACATCCTCACAGACATACCTGGAGATATGTCTTCTTGGTGATTCTGAATCCAGTCAGTCAAGTTAGCTATGAAGAGCAGTTATCACAATCACAGATGATCAAGCATTTGTACAGAAAGAACCTATTATTGAAATGAAACAATACAGCAAGGTTTAATATGTAATGCAGAAAAATGAAGCTCTCGTGTTGGGGAGTTTGGAGTTGTTCTTCATTTACAGGTGGGCGTGCTTGGCACTTGGCTTTCTGTTGACAGAATCAAGATATCATCATATATGTCCCTAAGTTGTCTGTTACCTTAAGCCACAGCATCACAAGTGGCTAGAATTAATTACTACACACACACACACACACACATAATATATATATATTTATATATTTCACAGATTGTATAAAATAATTAAAATATCCTAGTAATTTTATGAGTATATACAAAATATAGCATAAATAATATATTGTATTAAAACAAAAATCAATATTTGAACCATTTTAAACCTATAGCTGGTTGCAAATATTTTTAATTACTTGTATGGATTGTAGTCTGTCTCCACTGGATGATGATGCTCTAGATAACCTAGGCATTCTCACCTCCTCACACGAAGGCTAGGTGCAGTTCACAGCTTGATAGGCAAACGCTGCTCCTAGAATATACTTTCACTTAAACCCAGTTTATCTTCTACCGAGAGAATCTCCATCTTGTTTCCGGTTAATGTTTGCACAGCTTGCTCAGTAACTTATTTGTCCCAAGTCGTGAACCTATTTCCCCTCTGTAGAGGTTAGAGAAAACAAGGCTTGGAAGTTCAGGGCCCATTTCTCACATCTAGAAATCTTTGCAGGGATTTTTAAATATTTCTCTCCCAGTAGTCAAGTTGAAATTGAACTTACTCTATATCTTTTGACACTGCAAACTTTACATTTTACACCATTTTATTTTTCTCTTTGTTTTCCCCTTTGTTCATTTTCTAATGGCAGTGATTGTTGAGAAGAAAATTATGCTTTGTTGTTACATCAGTTCCCTTTAGCAAGACATTTTCCATGTATGGTCTGGCCTTCCATGTCTTCAAGGTAGATTACTAGCAAAAGCAAATGGTGAAGATTGTTCCTATGCTGTATTGATCTCTGTCAACAAGTTCACTGCTGTCATTAACAGGCGTATCAAGGAGGCCATCCAGTTTCTGGAGGAGTGGTCGAGAGACACCACATAGTATAGTCTTTACTTCTTCAGGTTGTCACCCTCTTCCCTTAGTCTTAGAAATGTTCATCTCATATATAATCATGTAAATGTGTCTTTATCTACCTACCTTGTTTTTTCAACACAAAAATGGGAAATGCCACCATGTCTATCTGAGTGGGCCTGCAGCACTGTTGAATGTTCCCTCTATTGATATAATTTGACCTTTCATGTCTTCTAACTTTATCTTGTATACCTTATCATATGTGACAACAACTACTTCCATTTTTTTCTCCAACTTTATTAATGAACTCCCTTTCAGCATTTTCTGTTGAGTCTGTATGTATCTTTGCCAGTGCAATATGTTTCATATATATATATATATAAAATTTAAATGTATATTTAAATATATATTTAAATGTATATTTAAATATATATATTTAAATGTATATTTAAATATATATATTTAAATGTATATTATATATATATATTTAAATGTATATTTTATATTTAAATATATATATTTAAATGTATATTTACATTTAATATAATATACATTAATTTAATTAATAAATTAATTAATAAATTAATTAATTTAATATACATTTAAATATATATTTAAATATACATTTAAATATATATATTTAAATCTTGGTTGATAATTTATATTTCAGGATAAAGAAAACTTTTAACATTTTCCAGATTTAATGATTAATTTGATTTAATCATCACCAATGCTAAGAATGCTATTTTCCAAAATATATAGTATATATGACAGAAATATGTTCACACCTATCCATTTGAGAAATGGTTGGAAATTCTGTTGAAATTCAGAGCCAAATTTTAAAGTTTTTAGAAAACACATCAGCAAACTGGAACAGCAGTTCTTAAACTCAAATATCACATTACAATACATTATAATTCAGTGGTACAGTGATCTGATAATTTTGTGTTGAAGAATAATTGTAGGAAGCTATTATAGGAACTACTCTATTTCTATAAATAGACCGCCAAGTTTCTATAAGGCAGAAAGCTTTGTATGTCCAGTGACAACACTATAACTCATAACATACAGTAGTCTCAAATCCTAGCAAAGGTGCTTCCTGCAGCATCTGTTGGTTTTATATGGCATGAAGGCATGGCTAGTTTAAAGTACTCATGATGTGTGGTGATAATCAAAGCTGCCATCAAATTCTGCAGTGTGACATGGCAAGTACTTTCAGGGATTCTTGTGATTCACTACATGCTTGATGATTCTTTACAAATGGAAGTAGAGATCAATAGACCATTTACTAAGGAATAATTGGAGTAGAACTGAGAGCTGGGGAAAGGATCCTCTCCCAAAGCCTACATGTGTGATTTTGATGTGTGCACATGTGTGTGCACAAACGTCTTACTCTTCCTTTGTTGGTGTCTTGTCAGTGCCTACATTCAGCTATACTGTGACATATAGAGCCCAGCATGAACCATAGGCAACAAAACAGCTAGACTGTGTGTTTTAACTAAATAGTTCAGGCCATTAAGACATTCTGGGTTATTACTGAAACATTGTTGACTGCTTCTTTACATTTCTTTGGTTACTTCTCTGAATGATTCAAATGCATATTGTTTTTCTTCTCCATCCATATAAGCAGAATTCCAATTTGCTGATTTGCTCATAATTAATTTCTTTTTTATTGTTTCTACAAAATGTATTTTCCTGTGCCCCAAGATTAAAACTTTATTCCTCCTCTGTTTTGTTTGTTTGTTTGTTTGTTTGTTTCTTTTGCAGTATCAGATTGACCATGAAATGCTCGTTTGTGCTTTTCTTGAAATACCTTTCCTCTCCATCAATTTCAAATGAGAGCATTTTTGGAGATAATAATTGTGGTTGGTAGTTCTCTGCTTATTTTCAGGACCTGGACTTTGTTTTTCCATACTGTGCTTGTTCTTAGGGTTTCTTCTGAGAGAGAGGTCTGATGTTATCCTGATGGGTTCGTTTTTATACATTTGTGGGATTTTCTTGTAGAATTGAATGGCCTTCCTTTATTCTATAGTCTTTCAATTTTTAACTGTAATGTATCATGTAGACCCAAATGCTTCTATTTTGTATTCAAAGTTTTATTTATATATTAAAATATTATAGTTTCACTTATTTTCATAAGCTTGAAATATTTCTGCTTTAATTTCAGCAGCTATGTATTCTACTTCTTCACAGAAGATTTTTACATTTGTTTTCTTGGTCATATCTCAGTGATCAACCACAATTTGTGGTTGTGTTTGTCTGTTGAATTGCTGGTTGGTTTCGGTATGTGGTTAAATCCAGCTACTATACCATGAATGAACAGAAGAGGGAAAGCAGCATCAATAATGTACACTATGTTAGATCTTAAGAGCCAGAAATATCTCAGATGAAAAAATGTTTTCCAAACACAACCAGACAGTTGAGATAGTACTCCCAAGACCTGTGTCACCCTAAGTCAAGTAAAATTGTAATGTGAAAGCTGTGCAGGGAAGAGATGGGTGCAAAAATGCCACCACTACCTGAGGGGCTATTGGCATTTGTTACCTGTATTGAGAGGGAGAATGGATCTTCTTTTATAATGTGACCCCCTTTTATGTCAACCATACTCCATAACCAATACCAAGAGTAATTGGGCAACACAAAATGTAATCAACGTGTTTAGAGTTAGAAGAAGAAAACTTCTGTTTCTGTAGGTAAGCACATGAGGGTAAAGAGATGGGGGATTGGGGAAGAAGAGCTGAATACAATAAAACACTATGAAATTCTCAATGAATTGATAAAGGTATCATTTTAAGAGAAAATAAGATTAGTCATTGAAAAATATTAGTAATTGAGTGAAATAAGGGACAAGATTAGTGGAGAAAACCCACACTCAAGTTAAAGGTAGGGAAGTAAAAGGACTGGAGAGGAATGTCATGAAGTAGGTAAGAAAAGAGCACAGGGTAAGAATGGATACATGATACAGAGAAATGTGAGAGCACAGTTGTATAAATGTAAGAAGGATAAGAACAAAGAGTGCTGGTTTTTCAAAGATAAAATAAGGTCAATATAATACTTTATAGGAAATTGAATAGGGGGGATTCATAACAAGAGGCAAAAATACAATTAAAATTAAGGTGTGTATAAAAGGGAACTGGCGTGGCTTCTTACCTTGTGCCCTGATCTTAGAGATCACTCTAAGAGAGGGAGACATGACAGAGGGAGTGTGAGCACAGAGAAAGACTGAGGCTCAGGTACTGGAGGAAAAGGCAGCAAGGATGCCGACTAAAGCTTTAATTGTGTGGCTCGGGATGACTCTATAATGATCCTAACATGGATGGAATGAGAATTTATAAAGGCCTTATCGTGTTACCAGATGTTCATAGATAAGGAGAGACAGCAGAGCCCTGGGTCATAGAATCTTCATTTACCATCTTTCACTCAAATGCTAAGAACCAATTGGCTGGAGCACTGGGTACAGGGCGTAAAAAATAAACCTTATGTTGAATGTTTTACACCACTGCTGTCTTATTGGAATCAAATTATTAAAGCTCTATTAAAATTTGGTACTTTCTGCAATTTTGTAAGAATTTTAAGTACCAATTAAGTTGACTCCAGGGCTGTTATTAATTTTGGCAGGTTTCTCAGAGTGTTAACTATTGAATATGTTCTTGTTGAGACCCATGTTTTTTTGCACACCATGGTAGGCACCAAATTCACAAGTAGTTATGGTTACTCTCCTGTTGGAGTCTCATCTGTCCTGCCCCTCACTGCCTCAGTAATTGGCTAGAAGTCCAGCTTTATCACCATGTATTTCTTTTTTAACTATTTGAGCCACGTCACTTACCAAGGGTAGCCACACTGACCTTTGACTTGAACTGACATTCATTATCTGTTACTGTGATAGCCTACCAAAGAGTGGCATGTTCTGTTGCTCCTTGGGAAGCCGACAGCTCCCTCTGCCAGTGTTTTTTAGACCTCTCAGAGTCTTGTGGCTGAGATATCAGAACTGAAGTCACCTCTTGTCCCTGGGGCTCTCATTGTACCCTGTGTAGGCCTCCAAGCTGTGGTTATCAATACTTTCTATTATCCTGTGCACGGTGAACTGAAATCACCAAAGCTGAATGCCACAAGCCTATGCTCTCGGGTCACCGAATCAGAAGGAAGCTTTGTTATAGATAACGGCTTTATCAAAATGGTCTTTCATGTTCATGGTTTATGAGCCATGAATTTTCTGAATGGCCATTGTTGCCTGTTTTCTAGTGTCCATAGACATACTCCTTTCAGTCTTCCATGTTTGCTGGATATTTTTCAACACTAATATTTAACCAGCTATCTTGAAGTAAACTTAAGCAGTTGTTACACTGGGTATATGATATGAAGCCAGTTTTTGAGAAAATGAAGATATTGCAGGTTTACATTTTAAGTAAAGCCAAACAATATATTGTGCCCATATGTTTTCTCTTTAAATGTAGATAGTCATAATATCTACGACTTCCATAAGGGTACAAAGTATAAAGTATTATCTCTTCAGTCTTTTCCACGTATTTGGTTGAAGCTCCTTCAAGCCAAAACTTCAGAGTTTTATTTCTGCTTCAAGATAACTTCTAAAGCTCTTTCTGTGTTTATAAAATAAGAATCACTTTGATTTAAAGCTTAATATCATGGTGGGTTTATTCACTTGGTGCATTCAGGATGGCTTCAGATAGCACTGATAGTTATTGATGGTACTTCAAGATATCTGGATTTTTCAGGCAAGCAATAGTGCCCTTCAAGCTCCTGCGCATCTCCCTCACAGAAGTGTTACCTACCCCCCTTAAACCCTGATGGGTGAGGTAAAGCAGTAGGGACTCAGGACTCCATTGAAAGTTGAACGACACTTTTACAGGAGTCGCATGTCAGATATTTATATTATGATTCATAGTAGCAAAATTACAGTTATGAAATAGCAACAAAAATTATTTTATGTTGGGGGGGGGGGTCACCAGTCACCATGACATGAAGAACTGTATTAAACTGCCAAAGCATTAGGAAGGTTGAGAATCACTGACCTAAAAGGAACTTGTTCTGCATCCCTCACAGCCTATCTGTGGAGGCTGCGTGATGCAGAGGCCCTCACCACAGGCAATACTAAATGCATGAACCTGGGTCCAGGAAGACTTGAATCCATTCAGACATGAGTCAAGTTCAAAATCAATCTCTCTCTCTCTCTCTCTCTCTCTCTCTCTCTCTCTCTCTCTCTCTCTCTGTCTCTCTCTCTTTCTCTGTCACACACACACACACACACACACACACACACACACACACACACACACACAAATGGCCTTGCATTTATGTTCCCAGTCACTCTACTTCTTCCGTGAGTGGGTAGCAATCAACACGCTGACATCAGTGACCCAAGATTGTCCCTTTTGGATTTTTCTTTCCTGGTATTCTGCAGCTGTTTTAATCTTCAGTAAAGTTTAGCATGCCTCTTGTTGCCAGGCTTGCAACTGAAGAGAAAGTGCTAGATCAGCAGTTCTCACCACTGGCTGCACTAGAGTATCACTGCAGAGCTTTAAAGGACATTGAATTCTCCATCGAGTGTGGCCCACCCAAGAGGCCTCTGCATTACTGGAAGATGCACAAATGACTTCATGGGCTGAAGAATTATGGCTGTGTGCTCTGTACATATTCTGCTTAACTGAAGACAGCTGTGCTACCTGTGTGCTCTATTTTCTTCCTGTCTTGTCTTCACAGATTATGGCACCATTAAGAAAGTACGAGCTCCCCTGAGTCAGAGCTCAGGCAGCTGCTTGCTGGAAGAGATTGAGCTTTTCCCAGAGAGGAGGAGTGAGCCCATCAGGAGCCTGCAGATCCTCCACAGCCAGAGTGTCCTATTTGTGGGGCTGCAGGAGCATGTGGTCAAGATCCCCCTGAAGAGGTGCCACTTCCATCAAACACACAGGTAAGGAATCCCAAGGGCGAGAGCACCTGTGCCAGCCTTTCAAGTCTCCAGCAGCCAAGAGGCTGGAGAACCATATGTCTATGCGTTTCTATTCCAAGATACTGGGTCTTCATTATGGGTTTTTGGAGGAACCATGTAGCTAACAATTATGAGCAATAATAGGTGCAAAAATGAATTATTCATTATATGATAACTCTCAGTGGTAATGCTGTGATCTAGTGCCCCAGGATAAGTTAACATTTTATTTGAATACAAACACATACATACAGAGAGAGAGAGAGAGAGAGAGAGAGAGAGAGAGAGAGAGAGAGAGAGAGAATGTAAGATAAAGTAGGTCCAGGCTCTTCTTAGAGCCCCCCCGAGAAGAAACATCAATGCTAGTCCAAAGCGCCATCTTTCTGGCTCATCTGTAGCATATGTCCTGTCCCCAACACCCTTGGCTATTGTTTATTCCTAAGGTCCTATTGTCATGTAATCAGTTAGTTAGGGGAAGGAAATCCTGGAGGTCCAGGGAAAGCCGAGTGCCATAAATGCTTTACCGTTCCCAGATCTTTCCTCTTACATTTTTGGTTGTGAGCCTAGCCTATACTGGCTGAGCCATCTCTCCAGATCTATCCTCTTATATTCCAGGGAATGTCCAGTATTGTCCACAATGTTCTTTCAAGTTTAGTTTGGAAGCACTTAGGCCCAGGTGCTTAGTTGACTAGCTCTGTAATGTTTATAATGTTGGAAACTGGAAATGTATTCTGGCCTCTGACACAGTCCTGCTCTAGAGGAGCTTGGTAGCCTTGTTTATAACTATTCCCCTAAGCAAGACATACCTGAAGGTTTATGTAGAAGTGACATTTTTACTATACTACTTGCAAGACCCTGCCATGCACAGGCCATTCTGTTTCTATGCAGGGAGCTGGAGGCAGGAAATTCATACTACACACCTGTCACTGACAATTTTGACCATGGCTCTAATGTACATCAGCCTCACTGTCTCAGCTCACACATGGGACTTGCTACAGCATCAAATGGGATGATGTATACAATGTAAAATCTAAAGGTCTCTGCATGTTCTTAATATAGATGGAAGGATTTTTTTTTCTTTTCTTTCTTTTACTTTTTTCTTTTTCTTTTTAAATGTATAACCATTACAATGTTTCCTGAAGGGTGGTCCTATAAAATGAAATCTGTATAATATTTCCTTGGTATCAGAAAGAGTTAAAGAATAGTATCAGTATAGTCTTATTAGTTGTGTTGTGAATGTTGTTAGTACATATTGACGGTTATTAGTAATCTTCATTTACATGTCTTTGATTTCTAACTTTAACCAATGGCCATTTGAAACTTATTCTGTGTATGTTTCTGCAAGTCCAGTCTGAGGCAGATGTGTCTCCCTTCTGAGTGTTGATCATTCAGTGAATAACTGAGATGGTTGGGGTGTAGCCAAGAGGTGTATCCTAGCCAAGCATGGCTGGAAGAAAACCAGTTTCCCAAGTCTTACTCTGTTAGATCCAAGTTCTCCTGGGGACTTGCTGGGGTCAAAACAGGGTCACAGGCAGGAAAACATGTGTGGTATTGCTTGCATTCATTGACTAGAAGTGCAGTTGCAAAGCATGAGACAATTCAACAGTAGGATTACCAACTGAGGTATGAAGCCTGCTGTCTGTCACTCCATCGTCCAACAACCCCATCTGGAATCCACAGGGGCTGGAGCCACCAGGTGCAGATGCCATAAGTGAACAGTTCTTGCTTCCTCTGAGGAGAATAAGGCCACACGTACATCCTCAGCATCCATGGTGGAGGAGAAGGTCGTGTGGCTGAATCTCCCCTCTGTTCATTCTTCACCTGCTCAGAACTAAACGACAAGCGAGCATAGCTCCACTGTGCGCCCATACACAGGGCTTCTGTGTGCCACAGTTGATACTCTTGTGTTTGGCTCTTAGTATTCCCTCTGAGAAGGAAATTCTAAAGACTGTGAACCAAGCATCCCTCTGTGTGTCTTCCGATGTGCTTCTCCAAGTGTCCTCTCCGTGTGGAAGGACGAGAAAGCCTCCCAGTTAAAACTCACAAGAAGGCTCTATTTCATAAATACTGCATGCTTGGATTTTTTTAAGTGATTTATAGAAAAAAATATAGTAGTTTGGTTTTTGGAGGAACAATTTTAATTTGCCAGGAATATGCTTAATGAAGCACTTCCATTAGGAATGGGCTAATAACAGGGTTGTGGGATAATTTCTTTGCCAAATGCCATTCTTTAGTAAACTATCAATAGTTTGGTTGTAGCTTTAGGAAATCAATTTCATAAATGGAACTTTGCAATATTGAAAAAGAGAAAGTGAGCTCATGCCAATAATGCATCTCATGTGTAAATGTGACACTTTTAAAGGAGAAAACTGCCTCATGAGAGTCTTTGTTTTTCATTATGTCAGTTATTTTTCAAAAACAATTTATGCAATTTTACAGTAGTTTTTACATTTCTGCCATGTTTTCCGTGATTATTGAGACAAGTCTGGAAGTCTCATTGTTCACATGAAGGTTGGAATTCCACATGTCAGGTTAGTGTCCCACTCAAGGTCACGTACCTCCTTCAGTCACTCACTCAGGCCAGGGCCAGCCTGTCTACCCCCACATCTATTGATGGTTCACTCTGTGCAGAGTAGTCACCACAGTTAGGGGCTGATCTCATGAGCTACTGAGTTCACTTTCTGCTACATTTTTTTCAGAATAGACTGTCTAGTGCAGAGGTTCTCAACCTGTGTGTTTTGACACCCTCCAAGAGACCACTGAAAAACAAAGATATTTCTGTTACGAATCATAACAGTAGAATAATTGCAGTTATGAAGTAGTGAGGAAATAATTTTAAGATGTGGATCACCACAACATGGGGAATACTATAAAAGGGTTGCAACACTTAGAGAGAACCACTGCTCTAGGACCAAGAACATGGGACTTATTAGCTGTGTTGTCTTCCTATCAGCTTTCTCATCTTTACCCTGGCGCTATGGCAGACGAAACCAGCATGGGACAGGATCCTTTAGCATCCCAAACTGAGTATCTGTTCCAGTTTTTCTCAGGGTGATCCGACATCCTTGGGGGAGGCTGCTGCTGGTCCACTGTTCATTGTAGCTCAGAAAAGAGGATGCTAGCATGAACACTTGTCTAGAAGGTATTTTAGAAGAAAAATGCCTTAAAGTTATAATTCAATCAAATTTATCAAAAAAATCACTAATACATCTATTTCAATGTGAATATGTTTGGATGCTACCATTTAATAAATCTTATAGAAAATCATGCAAATGATCAAGCCAAACCTAGGTCCTTGAAGTTGCAGTCATCTCTGTAAATATTTCCATGTGATGACTAAGCATACATATTTATATATTTCATAACATGAGCTGATATTTACAAAGTTTTGAGGTACCTGGGATCTGTACGTCAATGTTTCACATACCTCATGAGTGTCACCTCCTGTGTCCTTTGCTCTTGGTGTACACCGCCAGTGTTAATCTATAACCTTTAAACAATGAAAAGTTCTAGATGGCAGAGCACAAGATGGAGCTGACACAAAAGCTACTAATGAATCCCTTTCTGGCTTATCCACCGATGTGAACTGTAACCTGGCACTTAGACTGTTGATAGACTTGGACACTGAACTTGGAGAGTTTCCATTGCACTGAGTCAGGAGACAGAGGTGACCATATGACTTGGGCTTTCATAGCCATATCTAGAAGTCAGACTTCTCCCTTCCCACCTCTTGAAGTCTTGCAAGTCCTAAGATAGTTACAGCTCTTCAATTCTCAGCAAGTGAAAGTGTGGAAGATTAGTGGGAGGGCCTTTGACACATGTTTTTAAAAGACATTTTAAGAGTATATGTACACTGACTAGATTCTCAGGTCAGAAAGTGTTCCTTGGAAAAGAAAGGAAAATACTCCCAAGTATAAAATTTTTGTACCAAAGAATGAGCTTTGCCCTGATGTGTCCATCATGACAAGCCAAGGTGATGGTCTGAGCAAAGTTTGACAATAAATAGACATGTCAAATATATGAGCTGCGTTTGGATTCAGAGAGTTTATGACTTAGATAACCAATCAAGACAAGAAAAAATAAATTATCTCTTAGTCACAGTACTCCACAGAAAAGACACCAAAGAGTAGAGTCTGGAACCAATGCCACATGTCAGCCAAGGCACCTGCTCATGTAGAGGCCTTCCCTTAGATGCTGAGCCATTAGAGAACTTGCAATGGTCTCTTAAAGTGGTAGGGTCCAACTTCATGAGGTCAGCCGTAGAATTTTCAAGGGAAGGAGGTGGTAAGGGAATGACTTTATAGCAACACCTGGAAAGCCACTGTCCCAGGATCTAAATGTTTTGCAGCGTTCTGCTGAAGCTTATGTAGTACATCTGTTGCTACTGAGCCATATCTTATGGCTTGGCTACATGGACTTAGGGACAGTTGTCATGGTGCTGGAGTGAAAAACATCCCTGTGTTTGTTCTGTTTAGGTAAAACTCAGCAGGGTAGATGTGGTCTATAGACTTTCATCTGCTAATTCCCGAGTTAAAGCAGTATGTCTTTTGATGGGATGTACTTGTATCATATATGCTAATACAGAAACAAATTATTATATTTAGTGAATAAATGATTAAATTGCAAAGATTTATTGCAAAACCTAATATTTTCTGAATTTCATAGAATTTCAATACTTTGGAAACTCTTGTGTATTCTTTCTTTTTTATTTTTATTTTTGACAGTCATTGCCTATATAATATCAGATTAGCTCACCAGGTCATAGAGCTTGCATTCTGTTTATGAGAGATCCACCTCAATCTAAGAGAGCATGTGTGAGCAGCAATGATTATAGCCTTAGAACTGAAACTAAGAACCACACAAGTTCAAGTTTTATCTTGTTGCATCATCTAAGGTTTGGTTTGGCCTGTCTTCAGGGTTTGGTGGGTTTTTTTTGTTTGTTTGTTTTTTTTGTTTTTTTTTTTTTCCTCCAGCACCATGTACATCTCAAAAGAGGCTCAGTATATATTTGATGAATTGCCAAGTGGGCCCTGGTCTGAATTCCCTGCTGTCTTCTTATAACCTAGTGGAGGGTGGCTAACATTCTGTGGAGAATTAGAAAGGCAAGGTGAGATAAATAACAAAAAGAGTGGAAGTCTGTGATTCTTTGGTATGTCTGTTTTATGATGTACTTGAGATTGGAGGAAAAACCAGCCCAGGAACAGATATAGCCATAGGGGAATCAGGAAATAAACACCTCTAGAATTGTATTTTACAAAACTGGAAGGAATGATGGAACCATTCAGAAGACATCTTGGACTTCACTGGGAAAAGCTGGTGTCTGGCCACTCGTAATTTAATCAATGTAATGGTGTCATTAAGGTAAAGGAATTAATACCTCATTAAGGAAATTAGTATGGAAATTAAGTGCTGTAGGACATCCTTTGCTTTAAAGGGCAAAGTTTGCAAAGGTAGACGTAATAGGTTGACACCATTATTAATTAAGTGTCCTAAAGACACCATCTGCCCAATTGCAAAGTATACCACATGCTGAGAAAATAACATCGCCCTCCATGGTCCCAGTGAGACATCTTCAGTAAACTAGTTGGATGCATCCAGGAGGAGCTTTTGATGAACACTCACTTTACAAAGGAAATATTCCCCTTCCACAATTAATTTATTGATTTCCAAATCTCAACATCCTGAAACTTTAACCACACTGTCATTCATTCGTTTAGTGTGGCAAGTGTATGGATTTCCTTCATCAGTTCATTCGCAATGTATTTATAGTACATAATACATTCCAAACACGAAGCTAGTTCCTGAGTGTATGATGACAAATGATGTATCCCTGACCCTGCCTGTGTGGGGCTCAGAGACTAATGAGAAATTCTGCCATAAATAAAATTATCTGAATATCTGATGTAGAATTGAGTCAAAGGTTCCTGAGGTTGTATTACATTTTATCCCAAAAATGAATTTATCATTATACCTGATTCTATACCATGCTAGGAATCAATCCCCTTACCTAATGTCCCATTATTTCTTAAGCCTTATCTGAATTATTACTGGTTTTTCTCATTCTCAGCTTTCAGAACTAAGCACCAGGTCATGACAACACATTCAATAAATTTTTCACTCAGTGGGTGACTCTGGGGCCATTAAATTGTGACTGTGGCAACTTCTGTAGGCATCCAATGATTACAACTGTTTAAATATAGAGGGGAAGAGAAATCACAAGTACCCACATGCTATTTACAACAGTACAGAGCTCTCTGTGAGAAGAATCCCAGGAATAGTCAGGCTGGAACACAATGTCCTGAAGCATTATTATAATACCCCTTGAACCTTACCAAGGTGAAAGGGAAACTCTCAAACTGTGATGGAAAGCAGAACATAAACTTCTGTGACCTCCACTAGAGCTAATAATTGTATATGACATTATTGCTCATTGTGTAATTATTAGGAGAAGGCACAGGCTTGATTATGTAGGGTATGGAGCATGCCCAATTTAAGAGGTGTCTCACCAAAGGTAGAACCATATTATACATGCAAAATCACTAATATTAATTATTTTAGTGAATCACATGAAGTAAGCCTGTGTTTCATGATAGATCTAATTGTAGCAATAACACATACTGCTACCTTGGCTACACAGCAAAAAAAAAACAAAGAAAATGTACACACAGCATCCTATAGATGCACTGTAGTCTACCTGTCTTCTACAGTGCTAGATTCTCCTCCAGATACCTCTACATCATAAGTGGTTTTCTCCCTCATCTCTTGTTTGTGAACCATTTCAGTGTAATCATGTTACCACTACAGTGACAGAAGTGGCATACAGGTGTCTGAGCATAGCCAAGTGTGCTAAAAATAAACCACAGGTAAAACTGACTCCTATAGGTTCTGAGTTTCCCTTAGTATTGCTGTAACTAACCAACAGTTTGGGAGTCTCCTTCCTGTTGCATATTTAAAGGCAGCATGTTGCTGGCCTAAGTGGAAATATAAGTAACTGATGTGTTCTAATCAGTCAGCTAGATAGTTTTGTCAGTGGAGAAGCACAGCAGAAAGGTGTTACTAATAATACACACTCCTATCTGATACCTATGCCACAAGCCTCCTACTTTTGAGCCTCAGGTGCACAGTTGTGCACACAGTTCCCTGGAAGACCTGGGCTGCAGCATCAGCCTTGGCTCTAAACCTGCTCCAAAGCTCTTAACAACAGCAGTGCCTGAGCTACCTGTAAGATGTTTACTGCTGTATAATTTAGTGAACTCGTGATTTTAGACTATAACCATTCCCATGGACTGATAAAACATTCTACATACAAAAACACTATGAGCTTGGGACTCATTTGGACCCTGGATAGAGACAATGGGCAAGAACTCAGATTCTCTGTGTATGTGATCATAAGAGTGGTAACAGAGACAGGAGTTTCACAATAGGTTAGCAATAGGAATACGAATTCAGTACAACATGGCTCCTTTTCTTTTCTGATGAAGGGTGACTGTCAGTTAATGTAGGTCTTTCTAAGATGGCGCTTCCCATCCTTGTGCTCTATGCACATCCACTGAAAGTTGGGTCAAAGCCTCCCTGTGCACCAACATACAAGTCAAAAATAAAACACGCTACATGGTAGTGTTGCCCATGGGAGTGCTTGCTTACTGTCCCGGGGCCTGGAATACCAAGGCAGCAGGATATCCAATTCAAGATCAGCCTAGTCTAAAAGCAGACAATGCGTCACATAAAGTAGAGTAAGTTTGGGCAGTCTGAGCCAGGCAGAAGATAAACTGACAGGTCCACAGATTGCCTTTACACAGCTGCACCTGTTGTACCAGATTCTGCTTCGTACAGCAAATTCTTCAGGAGATATTTATCTGTCTGAATAAGTAAGACACTCAAGTGTGTGAAAGAAACATGCTTTCTTCTCAGTATTCTGTTTTCCCTTTGAAGTGTGAGGTATTTACAGGACAGCCCGGGTCTTTAATGGGCCTCAAAGGTTCTTGATTCGGTCCTCAGATGTTGGAAACTAGCCTCTGTTGCTTCAGACTCTAATATCCTGCCCATCTGAGCTCCCTTCACCTGAGTCTTTGACAAAATCCTCTGTCTTTTCTGATGTGGAGCAAGGAAGAATAAAGATTCGTGGAAGGCACTGTGTTTGCTTGTGTTCAACAGTAAGATGCTGTTTTCCTGAGAATCATTTTTAAATCCTACTGCTATACTTTTCTTGGCCTGGTAACAATTCTAAAGTTGATAATTATGCTGTAGCATATTAAATATTAATATTTGATTTTACCATAGCAAATATTTAAATCTAAGCGACCACATTATTGTCAGGAAAGAAGATTAAATAATACCAATAATTAGTTTTACCCAAGTTTTTGACAGTGTTAATGTGACTTTTTCTAATCAAGTACCTTAAACTCATTGATTTTTTTTAATCTTTATTCTTAATGAGTTTAAGAAGAAAGAAGAAGAAAAGGAAGAAAGAAATACCACTTTCACCATGATTACATTCATTGGAAACACTTCTTTTCCTCATGGCCTCTTTAAGAGACCCAACTTCCAAAAATAATATGATTGGTTTGGTATAGACCAAGAGGAAATTATAAGTATGGGGGCTTTCTATTGAATGGGCGTTTGTGTTTGGATAGCAGCTGTTGGGCATTTGTGTTTGGATAGCAGCTGTGCTATTTAAAGAGTAATGGAAAGTTTAAACAACCAGAACCTTCAGCATTGTAGAAAGATGGAACTGTTATTACAGGCAGAGTTTCAGAGCCTTAAACCTTGACTTCAATGCAGAAGGCTTATTTCAGGTCTCCAGGTGGCTTTGCAGGCGAGGAAGGCCCTGTGCAGAAGAAGGAGTTCATCAAATGTCTCCCCTTTGGAAAGCTGGATTTAACTTTAAACCTAGCAGTCATGTTACTTTAAAACAAACAAACAAACAAACAAAAAACATAAAAGAAACTTGAGCTCTTCAAATGGTTCTCTAAGTGTGGCTGTGTTCACCCATTTATGAAAACAGGGTCACAGACAGAGCAAATCTCAAGGTGAGGTACATGCTGAACATGCCATTCTGTCTGTGAGCAATGATTCTCTGGCTCTTCTCGGGAGCTACGAACATAAATGTGTTACTTTGAGCTAGTTCAATATTGGGTCCCTCCCAGTTGCAGTCTATCCCAGCCAGGGAATAGCAACACAAGAAGCAGGAGATTTCTAGTCCTGACCTGAGTCCCCGCCTCACCTAGGTCTGTTTCATAGGTCACGCTTGAATGATCTCCATTCCCAGGAACATCCTGTGGGTATTTTCTTACAGTGAAGGAACTGTACAGTCAAGTGTATTTTCATGTGTGCTTTCAGTGCCTGCATTGGTGCTCAGGACCCTTACTGTGGCTGGGATGCGGTGATGAAGAAGTGCACCAGCCTGGAGGAGAGTCTGAGCATGACCCAGTGGGATCAGAGCATCCCCACCTGTCCGGTATGTGCACGTCCTGTCCAGCTTCCAACAGTATTGTCTGTGGGAGGCAGACCCACATAGCTAAAGTAGATCCATTGTTGCAAACCCAAAACAAATTTCTGTATCTACACTTCATCTATTGCTGGCTTGTAGGAGGGCCACACGGGATGCTCTCACCTGTTTTACATTGATTTGAAATACTTAAGATTCAACAGCCCTGTTGAGCATTAAGGTCATGGTTTTTACATTTTTTACTTTTTTTTTTTTTTTTTTTTTTTTTTTTATAGTTTCGTGTGAACTTGTGTCCCTGTTACACTAATAAAATGTGAACTTCCACACTCGTTCATTTCCCTTAGGGCCTATAATTCCAGAAGCTGACATAAGTGAAGATTTGAAGAGTAAGTTAAAGGATATTACTGTGGCACCATGTGGATCAGATTCATAGACCTTGGTCAGGGTCACGGGAAGGCCTGGCAGAAGCAGCCCTGTGTGCATTCCTATGTGGGACCCTGAGGAGTGAAGAGAAACTGGCCTGTATTTATAGCCAGACCCTGAATCCAAGAAAAGCAAAGCTCACTGTTGCTCAGCTTGTCTGCTTGGGTCCTCGCTTGCAGAAAACGAATTTCCTTTATTTCTGTCTCAGGCTTGTGCTCTAGCATATGAACAGAAACTACTAACATTAATATACTCAAAGTGGGTAGTGGGGCAGTTAGTCACTCTGTTACCCAGCTGTGGATCTCTGCCTGTTGTTGGTTGTAAGCACATCTTCAAGGCAGGAGCAGAAGCAGAAGCAGAAGCAGAAGTTAGATATTTACTGTCCCTGCATGTATTAGACATACCTTGGTTTCCGATTTGTCAGTACAACTTCCAGAAGCTGCCCCTTCCAAATCCAAACCATATGCTAATGAAGCGTGTTCGTCAACTTGGAGGGAGATGGAGCAGAGAGAAAGTTGGAAGGTCAGCATCCTTTCCAGATGTTGCTGTGGGTTGTGAGTCCTTTGCACAAAGCCTGTGTGGACATCATTGCATCTATGCATTCCGAATTCCCATCTGGAGTTGGATCAGAGGTTCTCAACCTATGGATTGTGATCTTTTGGGGGGATGGGATCAAATGACCCTTTCACAGGAGACATATATCAGTCTGCATATCAGATATTTATATTATGAGTCATAACAGTAGCAAGGAGGTAGCAAGTATAGTTATGAAGTAGGAACAAAAATAACTTTTGTTGGGGCTCACCACAACATGCAGAACTATATTAAAGAGTAACAGCATTAGGAAGGTTGAGAACCACTGTGTCAGAACCATTTGGCTTTGTAGTGCTAGGTATTTGATTTTTAAGGGGAAATCCTTTTCCGTCTCTTTAAAAAAAAAAATGGTTTGAGAAAATACTAGGAACTGAAGAAATCCTTTTTTTTTTTTCTTTTTATTGCTGAACATGATAAGAGCACAAAGGCAGTCATTCTCAATTTTTTTTGTAGAAGGTAAAAACATAATGAACAGCATCCAGCATGTCTTCACAGACACATCCTCACAGACAGTCAATGCATCTTCCTGCATACCTTTGCCGTTGCTTTTCCAATGGTTAAAAAATGTGTAAGAAGCAGGTAACATAAATGTAGCTTCTCTTAAATGGTAAGAACATTTCTCCCTGCACCCATGGTTACACATATGAGCATCATCACAGCTAAGACGATTATGTGGAAGGAAATTTACCCCCAGGTATTTGCTTTATAACAGGTGCATGTCTTAAATATTTTACAGCAGAAATATGAAGTGAAGGGATCCAGTGTTTGAGATATGACTGAAGAGTTGTCACCCATATTGTCTCAAGACAGGATGACAGACCCTGTTAACTTTTCAGGGCAAAATGGGCAATGCTGTGAGACCTAATCACAGCTCTGAGATATGACCACAGACCCAATGTCAGTCACACATAGCAAGATCTGTCTCTCTAGACATTAGATGTGTCTATTGTATACCGCTTTATTCTCCTACTGGATGGATTTGCTCACATGAAGATATACCTTTGGCAAGCTAATAATAATAATAATAATAATAATAATAATAATAATAATAATAATAATAAATGAGCAATAATCTTATTAGGTTTTAAAATTTTTTACTTTAAAATGTCACTTCTAAGTTATTTGCTCTTTTCTTTCACTAAAATAAAATATCTTGTTTATTAGATAAGTCTGTGGTATCCACATTTCATGATTTTGATATAATACTGACTTTACAGTGTGTGCTATATATGTTGCTGTCATTTGAAGATAGTCTCTCAGGTTGTATTTCCCATACTGAGGCCCAAACCCAGGAGTTCACACTTGCTGGGCCAGAGCTGCGTTGCCAGAGTGTGATGACCTTGTAGGCTCAGTGTAGAGTGAGCTCTAAGATGCCAACTGATTTTGGAAGTAATAAATGCTGAGAGAGTTTTGCAATCGGTAAATATTTCTCATTCCTTCTGAAGGTTGTTTGCCTACATCTTTACCAAGCAAGTAGAACTTGCCTTATATATAGATGATAGATAGATAGATAGATAGGTACATAGATAGATAGATAGATAGATAGATAGATAGATAGGTATATAAATGTATGTATATATATGTATATGTGTATATACATACATACATATATACGCTGAAGCCTTTTAAAGGAAAAGATGCATTTCATATTTTATGTAAAAGTATATGTGAAAGTGATCTTATTAGATTGAGTTCATTTAAAGACATAATGATAGGAAGTGACACCTCAGACATGCATGTGTGAACTCACCAAAAAACTAAACCCCTAGGTCAGGAGAGGTAGGTCAGCAGTTAGAGAAAATGCACTGCTCTTGTAAAGGACCCATGTTTGGTTCCCAACACCCATATTCAGAGGCTCACAACTTTCTTAATGTCACCCCCTGTCCCATATGGGCACCTGCACCTCCTTCCACACTGATATATACATATACAAATAACTAAAACTAAAATCTTTCCTTTAAAATACTCAGGGTCTGTGACATGGCACCTGTGAGTCCCTAGCCTGGGTGTCCCGCTCAAACTCCACACACTGTGCGTCACAGCTTCTTTACTTTGCTTGTGATGCTACAGGAGGGTACCCAGTGCCGAGTCCTTTATAAAGCACAGAAGTGTATTACCCACAGTTCTGGAAGCCAAAAAACATGTGCAATATCAAGGCACCAGCATTTGCTGTGATGAGAATTCATTTCCGGGGCCCCACATCGGGAAACGTGGGCCTTAAAAAGGATGTCCCCTAAGTGTCACGGACACTAAGTACAGATTGTCCCTAGTCACTAAACTGCTACAGGCTACACAAGACTATATCTTAGTCCTCTGCAAAGGTATAGTCTTGCCTTATAATTCATCTGGAGAGATAAGCTTAGGGTGGATATTAAATTGATGTTATAACATAAGGCAAAATTTCCTGGGGAGCTTATCCAATATCCTGCTCCGTGTAGGCACTGCATGTAGATATAAAAATCCTTGAAAATAAAGGAAGCTCTAGTAATTCTGAAGAAAAGATGTCCAGATAAAAATTGAAGACTTCAATTTAGCAATAAAACCAGTAGTTGGGGCGGCTGGAGGGGTGGGATCCATGGTTAAAAACTTGCTACTTTGCTCACAACTACCTGCGACTTTATTTTCAAATAATCCAGTGACTGCTGCCCTCTGTGGGCACACACACACACACACACACACACACACACACGACATTCCCTTACATAGGGGCGCGCGCACACACACACACACACATACACACACACACACACCCAAGAACATAAATATAAAGAATAGCCAGCCGGACATAAGAAATATATAAAGAGGGGCTGGGGGACCTGTGGGCACAACCAAAGTGTGTACACACTAGGCCAGCAGAGAGTTGGTGCATGAATAAATCAACATGAAAATATTATTCTTAGTAACAAAAATGGATCCCCTTTAGCTAGCCCTTTGAAATTCACTATTTCCTCAGTGTCAGGGGAGATAAAGTAGGGTGCACCTGGCTCTCGGGAGCCTCTTGGAGGAGAAAGCTATAAAAGAACCATATTACAGAAGGGAAGCTGAGCGCACTTCACAGGCTCCTGAACCAACGTGTTTGTGCTGATTGTTGGATATGACTTGGGATGTGGTGAGGAGTCAAGGAGGTGACACATCGCATCCTCCCCATGGTTGCCACGTCCCACTGGTGTGTTTTGCACGTTTTACTCTGGCTTTCTACTTAAAGTATAAAGCGCATGCTTCAAGAAGAAAATCACTGGAGAGAACTTTGGACAGTTTATTCTAAAGTGCTTTCTTTCATTTTGTTTTTTCCAGTACTGAGGTAGGACTCAGACCTTGTCTATGCTGGCCAAGTATCTGCTCATGGTGCCAATGGCTACCACTTATTCCTTTACTTCAGGTATCATTTCAAGAAAAATTATGAAAATCTTAAAATATTCAAATTTCAAAATTGAAATCCTAGGATGCACACCATTCTTCTTAGTCCCATTTTCTAGACCAAGCTTCAGTTTAAGACATAGAGCACCCAACCAGGCATGTGGCTGAATGGCATGCAGAGAGTTCATTCCCTGCTCGCCTGGGTGCTTCCCTGAGGCTTGCAAGTTCTTCCAGCTCCACAATGTAACATAACAAACAAACCTCCAAAAGACTGGAAATGCATCCTCTCCTACCTGCAGCTCCCTCACTGCCAGACAGAATTGAAGCTACCTTCTATCCTTGTAAATGAGTCACTGTCGCTACACTCTTATCTTGTGCAGGTTCCAACCAATGGCTGCCCAGTGGCGTTCCTTCCCCTTCCATGGGTTTAGGAAAAGGACTACTGTGGGTTTTATTTGCTGTCACATGTCGAGGAACCCTGCTCTTTTTCTGTGCCACTGTTATTCACTCATCCTTTCCTTGGTTGTGTATTTGGGAAGAGAATTCTAAAAGCACCTCTCTGCCTAAAACCCTCATTCAACCCAGACCCAAGAAAGAACAGACTGGCAAGTGTGGTGGATCTGAATAGCAAACAATAGGGGTATGGTTGCCAGGGACAACTAGAAATACCTAGGGAAACAGTTAAGATGTCATAAAAGGTGAATGTTACATTCTACCTTCACATGCACGTGCTCAAATCAGGAGGGACTTTTTAAAGAAACACCAGAAACACCTTTTTCTCTCAGCTGGAGAAAAATACTTTTTATAGATGCCCCTTACTCACTCATGTTAGGTCCTCCACAAGAATTAGATCCTATGTTTATCCTAAGATCAAGCTCTGACCAAAGTCACCAGGAGTCCATGTGAGTCATTTACCTTTCCATGGCTGTGTCAGAACAACTGTGAAAGCAAACTTTAAAGGAAACAAATTTATTGTGCCTCATGGTTGTTTCAATCCACTGTCACAAGCATCCATTGATTCTGGGCCTGAGGCAAGGCTAGCTAAGCATGATGTCAGGGAGAACATGGCAATGGTCAAAGATGCTAACCTGGAAGTCAGCGCAGAAAGAAGACAGGGGTCCAGGGGTTAGACCACATCCTGTGACCTACTGATTGTTGCCATAGTAACAAATTCCCAAAGAAAGAAGGTAGCTGTGCCCTGTCTGGCAGTGAGGAAGCTGCATACATGCATACAGAAGAAGCAACATCTTTGATGGGTCTTACTTGCTTATAGTCCATTGAGTGGTAAACTTGATGTAGTGACCCATTAGTAATGGTATTGCCCTAATAGTCCATTCACTTCTCAATCACGCTCCATTTAGGGAGCCAGTTTTTAACATGTGAGTGTTTGGAATATTTATATTCAAACTATGACTGCCTTAGACAGGCTAGGATCCACCGTTAGCCTTGGACTTGAGTGCAAACGTACCCTGGATAATCCTAGGCAATCATTGGTATAAAGACTCTCAAACTCCTCCCATTCAGAATGCTACTTTCATAACCTCTTGCCTACTGGGGCATTATCCAAGCCTCTTTGGATTACAAAACTGAGAGTTTCGTGTTCCCTGCAGAGCAAGCAATTCACTTCAAGGAAATACATACGTCAGCCTTGTCAGTGATTTTTTTTTTCCATTTTCTTCTCTTCGTCATCATGACACTATTTCCTCTTTGCCTTATAACACTGGATTTTGCTGTATAGCGTGCAGACAGATGTGTCCAAGTCATTGCTCTGCCTAGTTCCTTTGTATTTGCACAGAGACATACAATGCAGGTGAACTTGAAGGGAATATTCTTTGCCCCACATCTTCTAATTTTCCTCCAAGTATCTCTTCTTCTCAAAGTTCTAATCAGTATTTAGAGGACCCAGAAACTTAAAACACACACACACATATGTGTGTGTATACATATACATATGCATACATATACACATACATATAATGTATACAAGTGGCCAGCTGTATTCAGAAAATCGGTTTTCCAGCCAGCTCTGCTTACCAAGGCTGCTGTCCTTATAAGCACAGTTCAGTCTCTGTCCTAGACTCATCTGATGATTGTTATAGTATGTGGAGGGAGTCTGGGGTGTATTTCCCTCGCCCTACTTTCAGTTCAGGACTATGTTTCTGCCAGGGTTCCATGATGAGATGACCCATACTATGCATGACAGTGGCTATCTAGCTCTGACTCTCACCTCGCTCCAGTCCTACCCACCTTCCCACCTGCCAACTTAGGATGGCTGAAGCACAGAAGGTTCCTTCGTTCCACAGCATCTCCAGATCTTTCTCTGATGCCTTTGTCTCATCGCCTCCATGTATAATCCTACAAACTGCTATTTGGCAGGGTCATGACAAACTCGATCATGTATTCTTCAGTGCGATGCCCCAACGACCATAGCGACATTACTTTCTGTGACCTTTTCTTGTCTGTTTGTAGGCTTGCCTTTTCCTAAACTAGAAGTAATGTTTGAGTGGCTTCTGCTTCCTTCCTTCTCCAACAACAGGACTAGTTCAGAGTCTCATAAACAGAAATGTTGGTCTGTCCCTGAGGAAGAGTCATTTTATGTAAAGTGTTGTAGTTGGGGTAATTTGTTAAACTGTCTGAATGACTATGCTCTGTACATTACTGTTCAAAGCTCTTCAGCTTCTCTTGACTTATACGTTTGCTTAGATTCCCTGTTTAGATTTCCACATCAGATCTGAAGAGGTGTGACATTGTTTTCTTATGGAGCTGGCCTGCCTAGGAGGGCCTGGGCACCTACCTGTCTGCCTTGCACAGAGTAGCCATAGACCCTACCACCACCAGCAGGCATCATGCAGCTCTGAGCTGTATAGTTCTTTCCTAGTTTATCTGCTCACAAAAGCTCAATCTGCTATCTGTTTCATTCTTGGTCAATGCCAGCCAATGGTATAAACCTGCCCATGATGTTTTAAATCATACAATATTTTCAGTGTGAAAATGTCCACAATAGCAGTAGCTCACCTTCACCTTGTCTATAGTAAGACTTTTTGTCCCATATTCCTCTTCCCAAAAAAATGCCTCTGGCCAGGTCTTTGGACACTTTCTTGACTGAGTATAGTTTCTTGTCCTCCGTATCTAGTCTGCTTTGAGACACTCACATGAACGCCAGTGCCGAAGCATGTATCTCTCATTCATCAATGAAACCAGAATGGAAGCAGCATCTTACCTGATGATGGGTCTGTTATTCAGGAGAGCCTTGGGCTATCTACTTGGCAAGCATATGTGTGCCATTTCCTGTAGTTCTCAGCACACCTAATAGTGTTATCTTATCACTTTCTTATCACTTCTCATTTCTCTTGATGGACTCCCCACCCTGTGAAGGCATGCAGAGGTAGAGTCCATGAAGGTCTTATTCCTGTTCAGTACCCTGCGGCACAGTGGTGGAGAAGAACTGACTCTCCAGGTTTCCAGGGCAGCTCTTAGACAGTCAAGACCTTCTACAGAGAGCAGCAATGGCCTAATGAATAATCAGGGTAGTGTGGACCATGTATGTGACACAAATCACCATGCTTAATTGATGTCTGTTGTCTGAACAGGAGACATGGCTTTTTACATTAAAAGCAAGAATAACAATGTTTATGTCACAGGCAAGGGTCTGTGTATGATTATTAACATGGACCTAGTTAAGTAATGTTAAATGCACAAAGGAGATAAATGTGAAAAATATCCAAAGTAGGAACTTTACTAATTTAACAAGAGAGTCTGTCAACTCAGGAACTTGGTCATCTTCTCATGCAAGCTGTGTTACTCCTTAGAAGCATGTGGTTTCCAGGGAACCTAGGGTCCAAGTAGGAGCTGTAGCTAGAAGTGTTATTTATGGGAACCTTGAAGACAAGGATGCTTTTGTTTGGGAAATTTTCCTTTGTTTGTCCACTTGTGTCCTAGCATACTCTCAAATGGGGCAGGCCCAGGCCCACCTTGTGGACACAGTTTATATTGAAATAAGAGAGATTGGTAGGAGGATTCAGTTCTGCCCACCTCAGAAAATAAACACCATTAATGTTGACTGGGAAAGAGAAGGAATAGAGAAGCACACTGTAGAGCCATATTTGTCACAGTGGATGGCAGAGAAAACCACATTAATGTGTAAACATTCCCCATAGTACTTAGAGACATCATGGATCAAAAATACTGCTGCTACTGTAGCTGGTGCCTTTCACCACTGGCTGGCTGAGGACAGAGTCAGGAGCCAGAGAATGCAGAGAGAAAATACAGTTATCATCAAATTGTCATCACATGGCCTGAGACTCATCTGCCTTTGTGTTAAAGATGGAGAGGATGGCCCTATAGTCCTCTGTGGTTGCTTTTGGAAGGAAGACCTTGGACAGGGAACTTAATGGTTAACTCCATGAGCGCCTCTTTTCCAGAGATCTTCTATTACATACGTCAGAAAGCTGCTCACTCTTCAGTGTTCAAGAACTGATGTCCCAAACACACTCAGACCCATCACTCAGCATTCTGTCTGCAGTGACCTGCAGGTGTCTCCAATGCTGTGCCCTCGTCTCTTTCTCTCTCTGTCCCTGCTTTGCATTCTTTCTTCCAAACCTGATGACAAAAGCATCTGTCAGTAGCTCTCACTGACAGGAAACAGCAGAGCCGCGTGACCCTCTGACACATTTATTCCTCTGTCATCAACCAAGCTGTCCTTGGCATCAAACATCTTGTCCAGATGCTTTATGGGTTCCTTTCCACTCTACAACTCAACACAAGCACCCACAAGCTTGTTGTCCATCCTCAGCAGCAGCCCTGAGATGCCCTTTGTCATATACTCATAAGCAGATGCCAAGCCCTTCCTGGCCAGCATACAGACTCTGAGTGGTACTCACAGTATACCGCTGGCAAGAATAAACTTGAGAACTGTAGTGATCTGATTGCTTATAGGGGGACCTGAGATGTGCTTGGCATCAAACATTGTCACTTGGAGGTAAATATGAGCCCAGTCTGAATTAATCTTTCATGGCTTTAGTTGTCTTAAGGTAGATACAGCCATGCATCGGATGTGTATATTTCTGGGTTTTTCTTGTTCTTTAGGTTATTCATATTGGTGGGCAGTTCTACCAAAACCTCATTGCTGAGTTGTGAACCTTTACTCCTCCACTTCCTCTTCTTCTGCCTTCTTGCTCTTCTTCTCCCTCTGCTCCCTATTCCTTCCTCTTTTTGCTTCCTTTTCTCTCCACTCCATCTTTCCCATCATCTCTTGCAGTGACCTATGCTGCATGACTTTGAAATCTTCCCATACACACTGCCAACTTTAATTTTCTTAAAATTTCAAAAGAGTTGTTTTTGCCACTTGAGAGATCTTTTGGTTTTCTGGGTTTGTTTGTTTGTTTGTTTGTTTGTTTTCAACTTTATCCTTTCTGACACCAATGCTTGCATTTGCCTTCCAGACCAGAAATCTCACTGTAGATGGAAGCTTTGGCCCATGGTCTCCGTGGACACCCTGTACACATACTGATGGCAGCGCTGTGGGATCCTGCCTCTGCCGGTCTCGCTCCTGTGACAACCCAGCTCCGCAGTGTGGTGGCTGGCAGTGTGAGGGGCCTAGAATGGAGATCACCAACTGTTCCAGGTGTGTGCCTCAGATCATTCTACTGTAGAGTCTCATCTTATCTCGGATTGTTGAGGTCTCTGGGCTGCTATTCTTAACACAAGTCATTCTTTAATAGATGAAGGTGGCAAAAAGAGGGGGTACCCATCACTTATCGGTTACATCATTTGTGAGGAAAAATTCAAAATGGAGGCTAAGTTGTAAATTTAAACTGTTTAGAAGTTCATCATTGGGTAGGAAAATACTACTAATTCACTCAACATAACTGGCTTCTTTGATGGAAATATCCATTACTGAATGTCTTCCTGAAATATGTGACTGATAATTCCTCCTTGTAGAGCATGATGCATTAGCTAGAATGGATCTATTCTGTATGCTGTGATAGACTAGAACTCAGAATACCCCATCTCTCTGACCTCACACCCTTAGACATCAGGACAGTCCAGATGTAGGGTCAACTGAGTTGCCTCATGTTCTTTTCTGACTATACTCGCTTGTCCTGCCTGCTTCCCCTGTACCCAGAAAGCTTCTTGGTTCAGTTTGCAAGTCCCCTCTTCACTTGATTCCAAACAGGCCATTTCTTAAAATTGTAGCTGGTGAGCCTAAGATCAAGAAGCAATGAGGGAAACTGTCTACGAAGCAACTGGCTGAAGATCAGATTCAGTAATTGAACTGTGTGAGAGCCCAGGGCAGAAAGGGTGGGCAGAGCAGGCTGTGCAGAGCAAAAAGGCAAGCCTTGTCCTCGTCAGCAGTTTTCATAGTGGGTTTCTATCTGTAGCAGCTTCAAGGTGGATTCTACCACCACATAAGGTTTACAGAACCCAAGGAGGGCCACAAAGATAAGGTTATGTAATAAAACAGAAAACACAATGTAGGTGACTGGACTTACTTTGAAGATGACAGTGAGCTATTTCATCACTGAAAGACTGGAGTGCTGAGCTGCAGTTGTCTGTCACTTGGGCTTCAGCTCTTGTTCCAGTTGGAAAGTCCCCCTCTCTAAACAAACGTGACCAGCTTATTGCAGGTTAAAATCATAAGTGAACCAGCCCGCTTCGGGGATGCTGTAGAGGTGTAAGCAGATGACCACCTATCAAAATCTCCCCGTGATTACTCCAGGAGGCTCTCTCCATCCCCTACTCTGCCTCTCAACAGCTTCTAGAAGTATCCAAAACCAAGTACATAAAATAGATAGTTACTGATAAGCTTGCTTCACTTATTTTCTGATTTCCTACAGTCCTGCTGGTTTTAGACATTTTTATTTACCTTTGACTGTGCAGGTAACATGTTCTTCACATTATAAATAGAATATGTCATAAAGCCACATAATGTTTTCAAAAGCTTAAGAAATTAAGAGTTTTAAAAGAATATTAAGATTTGTTGTAAAGTTTTAATAACCCCATGGATTATTTTGGCCATGTGTAAGGCTGTGGGTAGAAGGGTAAAAAAAAAAAAAAAAAAAAAAAAATGGCTTGTTATTTTTATGAGTGAAGTTGGAGGTGGTCTCGGTTTGATAAAATTATCAACAATCAACAATTTACCATGCACTAATTATATCTGTTTTGTTTCTGTTAGTCTTAGGTTTCAGCTAATAAACTAGGAAACTACAAAATATATTTAAAACTTCATCTTAACTACGTAATTTGTTAAAAGTATTAACTTATATATTTAAAGCAATATCTTTAGTATTACCATTACATATTTTTGTGTCTAAAAGGAATGTATGAAGGCTGCTGTAAACTGATCTTGTCCCAAGCTCATGAAAGTAGACTAGCAGAGGATACAGCATGCCTATGGAGATGCCCGTGTGATGGGGATGCCATGTGATGAGCAAATAGAAATTCTGAGACTGAAGAGAAGGCTCAGAGTTTAAGAGCACTGGCTGCTCTTCCAGGGGTCCTAAATTCAATTCCCAGCACCCATAGCAGATGGTTCACAGCTGTCTATAATTGTAGTCCCATAGGATCTGATGCCCTCTTCTGGCGAGGAGCTGTATATGCAGACAAAACGTAAAAACGTAAAAAAATCTCTAAGAAAAAGAACAAAAAGAAGTTCTACACACAATATTCATAGAAGCTCAGACCAAGCTCTACAATGAATGACCTAATGCCCCAAATAATAAAACATATACAACTTACTTCTAACAGCCCAGGAAAACATCTAGGGGAGATTTAAATTACAAAGACTCTGAATATACTGTCACTTTATGAAAAATGTGGGTCAATAGCAGTCTATTTTGTGAATGACTTTGGTAAAATAGAGTCATCTTGTTTTTCTTTTATTCTGAAATATCTATATCATTCTATATGTACAATAGCTTGCCTGCATATGGCTTTGTGCCATTCTGAATTAAATACTCCCCCTTCGTTTCCTAACAAGATTGGCTTGAAATAATTGAAGGAAGCTCCACTTCTTCTCAACACGAAGGCTTTCTAAAGCCTTGTGCATGTGCATACGCACTGCTTTTAGATGTAATAGAATGTGCTGTATGTGACTTTGGGTGTTTCTTCTATCTCAGGGGCACTGTTTAGGTGTTGTAAGAGATGTGTCAGGAGTCAAGTAAAATTGGAAATTTTATAGGTTAAGGATTCACTTCTAATACTGTGCAGTAAAATACCATTCTAATAGGCTGACATTTTAATAACTAAAGCTCCTTAACTATTTCAAACATAGTAGGCACATTTGGGATGGTTTGAGCTTTCAAATCAAATGCCATCTGTAAGGGAACAGTCACAGAGGTTACCAGTGTGCTCTGTTCCAAGACAGTTCCCTCCTACTGGAGGCCACACAACCAAATGGTCCAGCCTTGGTACAAAGACATGCAGAAGGGGGCTTGACTGAGCTGGCTCAACTGAGGTGTTGAATCACTTCCTCTCCTGCAGGAATGGAGGCTGGACTCCCTGGACCTCCTGGTCTCCCTGCAGCACCACCTGTGGCATCGGCTTCCAGGTGCGGCAGCGCTCCTGCAGCAACCCCACGCCCAGACATGGTGGCCGCGTGTGCGTGGGTCAGAACAGGGAGGAAAGGTAGGTTCCAGCCCTATCCCTACACCAGCATCTGTGCACTTCCTGCCGTTCCAGTGGTGCCAATTGGACTTTGGGATCTAGCTTAGTTTATCTATGGCATTCCTGTCCGTTAAGCTAACCTGCATCTTATTCTTCTGGCATCTTTTGATTTTGATCTACAATTCCCATGAAGAGCCTCATTCTGGTCCAGTTTCCCTGCATGTTTGACCTGGGACTCCAATCTCAAGTCACTTGAGATTGCTCAGGACCGAGGCCACCTTTGTGCTGGACTTCTGTGCACTCAGAAAGTGAGCCTGCCTGAGAACGGTTGCTGAGTTATTTCAGTTAGCCTGCCTCAGAGGCAGCAAATCCCAGCAGGTCCTGGTGAAAAGAACAGATCTGATAAAGAAGCTCCCATTAGGCTGGAAATTGGGGGGCAGGGGAGCAAGCAAGTGAGAGAAAGCTCAGGGGAGGCTTTATCTGTGTACCCTCCAGTGTGACAAAAACAAACAAACAAAACAAAAACAAACAAACAAACGAACCATGAGCTGTGATACCAGCCATAGTGCAAGCTGGTTTTTATGAAAACTTTCAGGGTTCAGTTCTCCATCTGGACGTCCCACCTAAGACTTGGATCCAACTTGGTGTTTTTATTGTTTTGTTATAGAATTAATCATTTTGCATTGACTCCAAAATCTATTCTTCGTTCGTTTTTCTCTCCCTTACCTACTGAATGCATACTCAACTCTGTCACTATTGTGAGTGAAAAGCTATAGATGAAGTTCACAGTATTTTTAGGACACACACACACACACACACACACACACACATGCCATCTCTTTGAAAGGCTTCCAGTGCCTTTTAATGAAAAATTAGAGACACCTATTTAATATCACGGGTTGAGGGAGTCTCATAAACATACCATATGTCTGTCTGTGGCCATATACTTTCATAAACAAAGAGCAGGGTTCCTGATTTTTTACATAGTTGTGCAGTGGGTATTGAGTATATCTTGATAGCAACTAGAAAGACCATTTCTCTTATTCACACATCCAGTTTCTTACTTACCAGTGACCATTTTGTTCCTTTTTGACTAAGGAAGAAAGGAAGGCTGCTGTCACACACAGACAGGGTTTGTCATTTCTAAAGAAGTCTCCTGAGACAGTCCCGTCCGGGCTGTCTCTAGTGTTCCATCTAACACCAGTTGATAGGTGAGAAAGCTAACTAGTGAGGACTCTTCTTACTGGATTTCCCAACACCCCACTTGAGTGAAATCACTTCCATCTGTGCAAACACTTCTCTGAGTCCAGGTATTGCACAGACACAGGGAGAACAAGGCTGCATACCTCTGTGGCCAAAAGCACTGTGTTCTGTCTCTACACTTAACCATTCATAAAGCCATACTTTCACAGATTTTATAAACATTGGTTAGTGTGTTTGGGTGTCTTACACCTAACATGTTTTTCATTTACGGGAGACATGTTTTGGGGGGTTAGAGAAGGGGTCGCTTAATAGAGGAAAATTTTACTTCAAATAATGAGATGGATGGTAAGAATGTGGAATTTGTATGGTTTTCATAAATTGATGCATCTCTATTGAATATGCTTCTAAAAAACTAACATGTATTTCAGAAAAAAAAAAACCAAATACTTGATTACTATGGTGTCTGTAAGCAAACAGTTCTTAGATTTCTTGCCATGTCAGATGGGGAAATCAACATGCCAAAGGAAAAAACCTGTCCTGCTTCTGGCAGTGGTGATATTTGATGATTGGATTAAGAAAGGGGGTGTGCACAATTCTAGGACCAGGCATATGAAATAATTAATAAAATTTTGTGATATGTAAATAGCTTTAAACTCAAAGAAGCCTAGAATGGTGACAAGTGAAAGAATTGATTCTCTCCCCCAAATTCAACTAGTGCCAGCAATATAGTTAATGATTTCTGCAAAAGGGTTTTCAATGTGTGACCTAATCTAGTAGAAACCTGGCCTCAGGTACAGTGTTCTGGGAGTTTTCATGTTACTTTTTTTTTTACATGTGCTGTAAGATGTATAAATATTCTTTCTTTTTCTAATATTTCCTGGAACAAATAACTTGAGGAGCAAGAACTTAGTAGAGACATCAAATCTCCAAAGATTATCTTTAATACAGGATAAAGCAGACCTTGGTACAAGTACCAAAATGCAGTTGGGTTAGTTTTCTACTGCTCTGTCACTATGGCTCCATCAACTAACACCAAAACAACATGCAATTGCTGCTCCACTCTGTCAGTGGAACCTCGTGCCAGAGCTTCCGAGTTGTCAGCCAGATACTGCCCCAAGCAAGCCCTTGACAACTGAGCCTTCCTAGTGTGGTCTCCATTTCCGAACAAACTCAACTTACGAACAAATTACCATATTCATGGGACTCATCCAGCCATAGTGGCTCAGTAAGAAGGAAATCATGGACCTTGCCCACACTGCAGAGAAGGGGGTTGTAGCATAGTGGAACAAGTCTCATTGGCATCACTTCGGAGTCTGCCTGCCGTAGACAAGTCTCTGTCCCCAAATCACTCATACCCTACTATCTACAGAATGCCTTTCATCTATCTGCAGCGTCCCCAATACCCTATACCATTAAATTATACCACCCCAAAGCTCAAAGTGCCACCATCTAAGAAAGACATGTCTGAGGCTGTGTGGCAGTCATACTTCTTGGTCTGTCAATTTCAATCCAAAAACACGAGTTGGATCATTAACATTCACACTGTACAGCAGCAGTGGTGGCCAACAAACAACAGCTATGACCATTCCTTCTCAAAAAAAAATTTATATATGAGAGTCACTTCAATCTTTTCTCCAAAGGAATCCTGGAGTGTAGCCAAGTGAGTGTTGGGAGTTATTTATGATGTGGGCATCCTGCTCTGTGTTCCTCGGATCCGCCTTGTGCTCTCTTAGCTAAGCTTTCTAAAATCTCTTCCCTTTGTCATAAAGTCAGCAGATGTTTGCAGCTGAGAAGTTTTACCAGAGCTGGTAAAACTTGTACATTCCTGCCAGTAGAATGTGCCCAGTAGCATTTCATGACCAGTTCCCATGATCCCTTCCTTCTACGCTGTTGAAATTACTCTGATAAACTTTTAAAAACTTAAGTAAACTTCCTTGGGATTTGTTCTTCTAAATGAAGGGCACAGTCCCAGATCTGTCTGAGACAGTCCTTTTCTGACTCACAGTCCCGCTGAGGTCACTAGAACACAGCAACTGACAGCTTGCTAGGCTCCTTCTGGGTGACAATGAGGGTCCCCGAGTCACACTCTTGCTCTTGGACTCTAGTGGACTCTATGCATCGTCACAGCCTGCCTCCCATCTTAGATCTTGCTGAGGTTTCCTCAGGAAGCTAAACAGGCATACCCCAGCTTTCCCTGGCAGTGTATGGTGGTTTGCATTAGGCTAATCCCTGGGAGATCCTATGTTTGAGTGCTTAGTCACTAAGGAGTAGAACTCTGAAAGAATTAGAAGGATTAGAAGTTATGGCTTTGTGGGAGGAATTCTGTTACTGGGAGTGAGCTTTGCAGTTTGAAAAAGCCCATGCTGGGCCCAGTACCCCTCTCCCCTCCCCCATCTCTCTTTCTGCCTATGGATCAGGATGTGGCTCTTGGCTACTGTACAATGCCTGCATGCCTCCGTGCCTCAACCATGATGGGAACAGACTGAACCTCTGAAACTGTAAGCAAGCCCCAATAAAGTGCCTTCTCCTCTGAGTTGCCTTAGTCATGGATGTCTCTTCACAGCAACAGAACAGTAACTAAGACACAACGCTCAAGTACTAGGGAGCTACTTCTTAATTTTATTTTATTTTATTTTTTTTGCCATCAGCAAAGTCTGATCCTCGTGACACCTGAGTCCTTGTTCTTTTAATAATCCACTCCTTGGGTTTTTTTTTTTTTTTTTTTCTCTTTCTGTACCATGACTTGCAGGAAGACACTTTGCTCTGAAATGTCCATGTATGTGTAACTTCTTTCACACATCCTTGTTCTACTTCTCATATAACTATAGAGAACAATTTTAGGTTTGTCACATTCTGGGACCACATTATACTAGCTCTTTAATTTAAGAAAATCTGTCCCATTTTTATATTTTTATTATGTTAAAATATAAACATCATGTATTGACCACTTAACCATTTTAAGTACAGAATCCATTGGCATTAATTGAACTCACCTTATTGTGCAAAGGTCACAACTCCTCATGTCTAAAACTTTGTCATCACTACTAAGTAATATTACCCCATACCATCTCCCTGGAAACCCTATTGACTATTCCGCCTGTTAATTTACATATTCTGTGTATCTCATATAATTGGAAAGCTTTAATGTCTGTCCCTTTGTGTCTTGTTTGCTTTACTTAACATAATGTTTTAAAGTTCCGTTAGTATGACAGCTTATATCAGAACTTCATTTCTTTCTGGATACATGGCGGCGTTCACTTGTCTGACTACATCTTTTGATCATTTAGTTTCCAATCAGTGGACACAGGTCATCTCTTCCCCCTTGCCTATTTAAACAGTGCTAGAATTTTCTGTTCCAATTATTTTATGTAAATCACTATGAGAGGAAGTACTGCTTGCATGTTCTCCTTTAGAGGGATGCCAGACTACTGCCCACCGTGGCTTCACCTTAGTCCGTTCCCACCAGAAACCATAGACTTCCAGCTTCCCCACATTCCTGCCAGTGTTTACTGTTGCCAGGTTGGGTTGGAGCCATCCCACTGGATGTGAAGAATTGGTTTCTCACCGTGCTTTCGATTTGAATTCTACTGGCATCTACATGGTGCTGATCCCACTCTCCTGTGCTTCCTGTCTATCTCGTTGGAAGACATCTCTATTCCCCTTGTTAGTCAGATTTCTAACTGAGCCATCTTTTCTGTTGTACTTCTGCATTCTATTTCCTTCTAAACCTTCTCTGTCAGGTTCCACAAAGTCTAAACCTCTAGTATTCTATATATAGTAATTTAGACTTTATCTCTGCTTCTCAAATTCCCCACTTCCACCTACCTCTGGGTCTCAGAGCATTTTGGTTTTGTTATTTTGGTACCGCTTAGCACTGTGTTCCATGGTACCTGGTCTTCTTTAGACTTCACATTTTGACTAAAAAAATGTAACTGTATAAAACTCCTTGTGTTTCTGTGAGTCCCCAGACTGGACACAACTCCTCTGCCTCTGTGGATGCAAGCTGTCAGGAGGCTGCAGTAAAAAAGCCATGGCTTTGTCCTCGGAGGCACACCTGGACCCAGATCTGCTTCCTAGTTTGTGCTGTTGTGGGAAACCTACATGTCTAGTAGGCTGTTAGGCTGAGGACCTCAGTTTCTTGGTGCATCTTTATTAGAGGCCACTGTCAGTTAAAGTTAGAAAGGGAGATATGTCTTTGAAATAAAGCTACTATACTATTATGTGACATAACCACACATAACCATAATCTACCTGTCCTGATAGCTAAAAGTGACAAGCCTTACCCATATTCAGGGGAAGTATGTGAAGTTGTGATTTATAAACCATGAAGTGTATAGATTCATATCAGAGATTTCCCAATATGTTATCAAGTTAATGGTCTCAGGGTCTAAAGTGAATGTATCTGTTGACATCTAACCTTTATGGAAATGTTTTTGTTCTGTGATGAGCTAAAGTGATATCCAATATGGGAGTGTCTTAAACCTCCTGATGTGTTAATGGATGCTCAGTTCTCTGGTGCCATGAAAGGCTTCATTCTTCCAGAATGTCCTAGAAAGGGATGACCAGTAAAGGTGAACCAAGAAAAATTGTTTCTCCGTAGGCTTCAGTTAGTTTGGGCTAGCAGACTGTCATGAGGAACCAATAGAGACTCAACCAGATTAGAAGGAAATGTGAGGAGGAGACAGAGTCGGTGCTGTAACTGTAGCCTCAATACAATTGCAGAATACAGTAATTTTTAGCAAAAGTTGGCTTATGGAAAAATCAATAATTTATGGGGAGAAAATGCTAGGTCATTGGTTAGCTTTTAAATGGAAAATAACAGCAGTCATGAGAAAAATTAAAATCTTAATTTTTAATGCATCATAAAATGTCTGTGACTCTCCATGATTTCAGACCCAATAAAACAATAATAAAGCCCAATAAAGACAGTAACGTGTTAAAGACATTAGCCCATTGTTTTTATAAGACAGCAGACTGGTAAAATGGGAAACAGATGCTGGTCCATTGGACAAATGTTTATCTATAATTAATAACAATCTAAGCAGTCTGAGATATCCCACTCACTGCTTTCCATCTCACTGTTTCATGTGCAGTTCACTGAGGAGGCTGCCTGTAGGAACATGGGTTAGCCCAGGGTACTGAGAAAGATAGCGCTCTTCTGGTCATTGCAGAGAATACAGACTAAGGGCCTTGGCAGGGTCCAGATGCTAACTAACTGCTGTACGTTGAAATTCTGCATAAAGAGATAGCCTAGACATTTCTGTTTCCCTCTGACCATTCCCGCTACAGGGTCCCATCTCTACTAATCTTCGTGTAGCTTGTTTCACAGGAGAACTGTAGAGCGAGAAAGAAAAGGAGATGCGGGTTGTTGGTGGCCTTAGGTCCCAAGGGATAATTGATTAACACTGGTTCAAAGTCCAGAGCTCCATGCACAGGTAACCTCACAGGAGATTTTTTAACTGCAATAACATGGTGAGCATTCTCAGAGGTGGCCTGCTGTAGGCGAATACAAGAAACTATTTGTGGACGCTGATTTATTTTGCTCTGGGGATATAGTAACACAGCTGCTCTGCTCTTTATTAAAAGTCAAGGGTTTTATAGGCATTTTTAGCAGGATTTTCTTTACCTTCTCTGCTGTGTGTGTGTCTCTGTGTGTGTGCACGTGTGTGCGTGTACCTGTGAGTACCCACGTTAATTGAAAATTGAAACAAGGGGAAAGCAGTATAAAGAACCATCACATTTAAAATATCAGTGAGTCAGCTTCTAAATGTGAGATGCCCTTGTTCCTCTTGTTCTCCCTCTTGTGAGCCACATGTAGAGATTTTGAATTAAGTGTGAATTGTTCTGAATTCTGAGTTTTCTTGACTCCCTTTAAGCTGTTCTTAAAATAAATAGCAGCTTCTTCCTGGAACTCTCCGAACAACTACATATATACATGAATATTTACTTACTGTAACTCCAGACTTCTATAGAGACTTGCTACAGAAAACTCTATACTGACCTTTTTCTTAACTCACGTTTATACCTGGAGATGTTTGTTTCGTTTCTGTTTCTGTGTCTCTCTGTGTGCTTCTCTGTATCTCTGTCTCTGTGTTTGTATCTCTGTCTCCTCTCTCTCTCTCTCTCTCTCTCTCTCTCTCTCTCTCTCTCTCTCTCTCTCTCTCTCTCCTGTTTAGAAGGTCCCTCCCCGCAGTGAGGACATGAGAGTGTCCAGCGGCACTGATCCTGAGAGCAGGTGCATTTGGGAGTATGTGCTGTCATCTTTACAGCGATAATACATTTTCCCCATGGGAAATACTGAAAACACAAAGAATGACAATTGCACAGGGACAGTGTATCCAAGTTTTCAGATGCTAACCTGCTTTCTTGGGTGGTACTAAAGTACCAAGAGACTCCTTCAGCCATGACATTGCTCACTGCCTCTCCCTGGAAGTAAGATGGGGTCCCTGGACTTCACTGCTCATTCTTTATGCATTCATACAGTTGCTTTAGGATATTTTTACCACACCCAGTGACATCCAGTTCTCATCCACCCCAGCTCTCCAGCACTGTCCTGTTTATCTAACCCATAGTGTTTCTCATTTTCATTGTCGCAATCAGATACCATTGGCTAATGTTTGCACCACTGGGTCTTCCTGCCTTTGACTGCCCCTGAGGTTCAGACTCCAGACTGAGCTTAGAGAGCTTCTCATGTCTTTGGGCTTCAGCCACCAGTGGGATGAGGCACCAGCCATGAGGGAGTCTTTGACCTCTGATGGTGCTAGTTTACTTGGAGAGTTCTATGAGGTGTTTTTTTGATTTGCTACTATTTGGCAAAGATGGATCATTCCATCTCATGTCCTCTCCTTATGTTCTCACAACACTATTACTTTTCTTGCTCCAGTCTCCCTTCCTGCCCTTAATTATCATCTGAAACCCCAGCAGGTAACTACAGTCTATCCCTTATCCTATCATTGTCTTTCAGCTTGGCCTTTCCTCTTCACACCCTGTGCTCCTTCCTAATATCTTGTTCTCCATCAGGGTTCCCTGTATTTGATAGAAAACAACCGGACCTTACAAGAGTATCTGTCAAGGAATCACACAACTCCTTTCTCATTTTCTGATTACCATTTACTCTCCTTTTCTCCACCAGAATGCATCCACTTGGAGTATCAAGTGCAGTTTCAGTGTCCAGTAAATGATAAAAGTAACAGTTAATCATGATGGTATTTTATGCTGCGCACATTTTGGGAGTGTGTCTATGTTCTCTATTCATCTGAGTCTGTGAACACCTATGCAACAATCTCTTTGTGACTCCCTTTGCATAGCGCTCTGCAAAATCCAGTTGTTATTGGTAATCTTATAATCTAATACTCCCTAGAGGCTAAGTCTAGAGTTGGTAAATGAACAAATGGATTTAAATCACCGAAGTCCCATAAATCACTAAAGGTATCATTAAATTTGGCTACATTCACAGTTGCATTCTTCTTTCATGTGTTCTATCCCTTGTAGAATGCCAGTCCGTTTTCCTCTTATGTCTGTTTGTTGCTCTCATTTCACTCCATTTCATACACAGTTATAAAGATTTTAGAAAAACTTAAGTAATCATAGGGCTAAAGAAGTGTTGGAGTATTTAACTTCAAAACTGGCAAAATGGATGTATATATGAAAGTGCAGAAACCAACGACTATAAAATAATTCTAACATTTGTAAAAATGTAATAATCAGATAATTAGTAATTTGTGGTCTTTTAACTGGAAATCACTTGAAGATGTTCTGAGAGCCTAAAAGAAAATTTAAATACATAAGTAGTAAAGGTCACAGGCCTCCAGGCCAGGCTTAGGTTAAAGTCTTAGTTTTCAGAAGATTGTTGACTTACTAGATTGAAAGATAAGAAACTTTGACTGAAGCTCTGCTGACTTTGAATTCATAACCTATGTTATCGTTTGATGTTTATGCCTAGCAGATAAACTCCCTACCGAGATATTTTCTGTATGCTCCTATTTTGGGGTATCTATTGAAGGGTTTTGTTCTGTCTTGTTTCTCCTTTACTTGGCTGCACAGGAAGTTCCATCCTGCATTGTGAGTTTGGCATTCTCTTCGCTGTCTGCCACGTATCCCATTGTCTGTTCACACTCAGCATGGCCAGCACCACATCTGCCCCTTGTATGGTGCAAGCACTCCAGACACAGAAAGCCCCTCATGCTGAGCATGCCCATCTGTTCAACATCTGGCACAGGGATGGGAAGTGAAAAGGTTGGTGGCCTCTTGAGCACTGAACAGTCTTCTTTTCCTCTGGGTTTCCTTATTACAGATACTGCAATGAACACTTGCTGTGCCCACCACACATGTTCTGGACAGGCTGGGGACCCTGGGAACGATGCACAGCCCAGTGTGGGGGTGGCATTCAAGCCCGCCGTAGGACCTGTGAAAATGGACCTGATTGTGCAGGATGCAATGTGGTAAGTAGCCACCTTACTCCCACAACCCATCGCCAAGAACACAGACTTGAAACCTCCTACATGTCCTACCTACGTATGCAAGGTGCTCCCGGCACACTAGATGCTCAACACTCTTGATAGATGCTAGCACGAGGCCATCTACACACATCAGGGACTGTGCTCATACTTGATCCACTGCCAACACTGGGTATTTTGTACCCTATCTTTATGATTTGCAGAACTTGCATGCTGTAAGGACATAAAATGGGAAGGCATCAAGTGCTCTTCATGTTTTCGTGATCTCAAACACCAACTCCTGTTTAAATGTCAACTCTGCAGACACTATATGTTTTATAAACATTAAAGGCTCCTTGAATAGTGGATATGTTTTGTCCGTGTTCCTGTAGCTCTGAAGTTATAGAGGGCATGAATCACACAAGTGGCTTATGTTAACAAGAATATGGAGGGCATGGTGGAAATTTAAAGTACATGAATTAGGCATTCACATATGTAATAAGCTGACTGAAGAATCATCTAGTTCTAAGTACAGAGCTATAATAAAATCTTGTGCCTGGATACCTTTGGTCATTCCATTTGGTCATATTAAAGATTATCTTATGCTGGCCTCCCAGGAACACAATACAATGTGGACATGATACTGTGTGGTCACAGAGAAATTGGCACCATTGTCAAAGTGAATTGGTAACACATTAGAAGAAACAAAAGACCACTTATGGTTTTGTTTTTCTTCTGCCTTAGCAGGTCATATTTCTTTTAGCACTTTAAACTGCCAAATAAAAATCCATGTGTGCAGGCTCTTTTCAAAAGGCCCATTGTTGTATACCCCGCCTTTTCTGTCAGGGTGGCTGAGCACTGAGTCTGACTAGGCGCTCACCTCACTCAACTTCCCAGTGCTGGCCACAAGCTGGATGAGATGTTGTGGTAAATGCTGGGTAGAGAAACTCAGCATGGGAAGTGCTGACTTGGCATTCTTTCTCAGTGGCTTTTGCTGTTGGTTTTTTCGATACTTCCACCTCTTGTTTCCTGAGATGAAGCAATGTCTTTTATGCTTCTGTAAAGCTTGTGTTATGAAATATATAACCTGAATGACTCCAGAGAACCAATGGGACTTTAGGGACAGGAAAAGGGTTATGAGGTACTATATCAGTTCTTGTGCCAAGGAAGGAGGATTTCCTTACTAGGATTTGCAAATGGGTTTTTTTCTCCCTCATAGGGGTAAAGCTATTTTACTGTTGCTAATAAAGCATGTTAGTTAACCTGAGCTCACTTTAGACCATGAAAACTCTTCATGTACTATAGGTAAGTTGGATAGATAGATGGATGGATGGAGAGATAGATAGATAGATAGATAGATAGATAGATAGATAGATAGATAGATAGATAAACAGATAGGATAAACAGATAGGGGACATATTGAATGGATGTTTAGATGGATAGATGGATGGATGGATAGATGACAGGTAGGTAGATAGATGATACAAAGACGGATAGAGACAGAGAGACAGAGAGAGCAGACAGATGGACAAATTAGATGGATATATATATGTGTGTGGATGGATGAATCATCCATCTATTATCATTATTATAAATAAATAATGGTATATAGATAGACAGACAGACAGACAGACAGACAGACAGACGATAAAATTTCAGGTTCTAAAATTTAAAATTAGATGTTACATCTAAATAGTAAATCTCTGAAGACATTCATGTCTAATGGAAAACCTTCACTCTTTGCTGAATTCATTTTCTCCTGTTGTGCTGTCTGTGTGAACTCTGTTCTTGTGCATACAATTTTTCTGTAGAAAACCATGAGAGAAGTGATCCTGTACTTATATTCTAAGCACTATACAAACAATAGAACTCAGAAAGCAGTACAGAATTTTTATTGTAAGTTCATGTCAATATTGACAATAATAGATTAATCAACAGAAAGGCACATGAATGGAAGTAAAACTTTCCCCTTGTTAAATTTCTGGTTTAAGTGATAGATTTGATTACAAATATAAATACTGAAGATATTCCAAAATATTAGTGTTTGTTTATTGTTATGGCACAGCACAGTGATTATAGAAACTCTGGCATATTTGAGGGACAGATTTTTGACACAGAAAAGGGGCCTAGACTTCATGTGTGCACCCAAGTCATGCTCACTTGCCTCTGAGTTTCTGTATCCTCAAGCATCTGATCAGTGTCTGGAATGAATGCTTATATGACTCAGGCACCCCTGCTGTGGGTCCTGGGATTCACCTGTCTCCAGATGAATGACTGATGGTATCCAACAGTGTCCCTCCCTGGTGACTGAGCTCTTTGGTGACCTCAGAACGTGAGGTACCTGGACACTAGGATACTTACAGAGGAGTCAGTTACAACCCAACTCTAGGCTAATGAATCACTAGATCTTCTTCGTTCCTCTCTGTAGGCCTCACAGGGCAAAGGAGAGAGGTGTATGCCCAGAGCCTGTCGACCCCAGGTTTGGCTTCTGACTGAGTGCTTCTAAACCCCTTTAGGTTGGCAGCTTCTATTGAACCACGGGGCTCTAGCACTTGAGAACCACTGAGACTTGGTTACATGTAAGATATTGTAGTTTTGGTTTGGATGTGTTTTGATCTACCCTTCATAAGCAACACTACTATTTTTCATTATTTTAAGAATTTCATGAATGTGTACAGTGAAATATATATATATATATATATATATATATATATATATATATATGCCTTATTATCACCTTATTCAATTCTCCCTATATTTCCCAATATACCTCATTTCTTAAAACTATGTCCTGTTTTTTATGGTCCACTAAATCTAGTCACTACTACCCATATATCTAAGGTGTGAGACAATCCACTTGAGGGAAAATTACCAGTGGCCGCACCCTCAATAAAGAATAACTCTCCCTTCTCAGAAAATGTCCATTTCCAGTAACTACTTGGCTAGACACTCTTGACTTTTAGCAGTATCACCCTTCCAACCATGGCAACATTATAGGAAATGATCATGAGCACAAAAATTAAAAGGAAATTAACACATATCAAAAATATCAATCTGGTGGTCTGACTAAAGGTTAAAACACGGGAAAGAAATAAAATACAAAATTCCCCAAAGCTGTATTGTGCAAGTACAATCACTTAAGTTAATGCAACCCAAATCCCCTGAAATAGCAATAGATGCTCTACAAGGGAGAAATAAAGGTCATCTCACATACAGCAAAAATAATTCAAAGACTAAAACAGACCGAGTGTTGCCCCTATTATATTTGTTACTGAAATATCATACAAAGGATGAAGCTATTATCTAAAATATCAACAGGGAAGAAAGGACATATTTATGTCCTAGATATAAGAAAGGGTCACAAAGAACCTAATAAGGTCTAGAAGAAAGACCTTGAAATCAATACCATCGAAAGAGATTCTGTGAAAGTTAATCAGTACTGGTTGAGCACACTCAAGTGTGCTTGTCTTCAAGAATAGCACTGTAGATAAATTCAGAAGCTGGTAAAACTGGCAAGTAGATCTTAGGTGGCTTTTGATGGACAAAATAAGGAGAGGATTATATAGCCCTTGTTTTTGTGTTAGCACATTGGAATCTTCAAAATACCCTCATATATTCCCTGTTTAAAATAATCAAGACCCCTGATAAAACAGTTAAGTCCCTAACGCTGGCAAGTCTCTGCAGATGGGAGAGAAAGACCTCATTCAGTTTTTCTACTGTGTTCCTGAATAGTGTGTGTGTGTGGTTTTTTTCTGGAACACAAAACACTGAAGACAGGGTGGTGTGGTTTGCTCTTAGCTCCTATCCCATGTCTACTCCAGCAGTCCAGGGAAAAGAGCCTAGATAGACACATTCCTTTTTGGCCTTCAGATGTACTTTTTACTTATTTCTTGAGTGTCCATAGATGTTCCCTCAAGACAGAAATGTATAAACCAGTTTAGTTTTAAAAGGGCTCATGACCAGAATAGAAATTATTTGAGATGTTCATATACTCGTTTTTTAAAGTCTGAGTTGCATACAACGCCTGCTGTTCACCTGCTAGGTCTTCCCATTCATTCTCACAATGATAGTTCATAACCAAGTCACCTGATGTTTTTATTCCTTCACTAATGTGTATTCAAAATTTTGCAATAATTGTGCTATCTGCAACTTGGCAATATTCTGAAGGACACTAGAGAGCATCTTTGTAATTTTATTTTTAAAAATATTTTCATCCCAATTTCTGATACTACTAACATTTTTCTGAGTGTAAATAATCTAATAATATAGTATAAATGAAGTATTTTATAATATATTTCATTAAATATTTTCCAAGGATTTTTGATATAACTTATTAGAATCTGACATAATTTTGACATCAAGGACAGTCATATCTGTTGTTGAATTCTCTACCTTTTCTGGATCAGGTGGCAACATAATATATAGAAAAGTCATACACATATTAAGAAAATCTCTCTTCCTTCTTCAATGATTGGCAGCATCCATTTAAATTTTAGGACTAAAATGTCATCAATTTACAATATTTTCTCTTCGACATTATTTTTCTTCAAATAGACAGCACTGCTTTCCTCCATCACAAATAGACAGGAAAAGAAACTGAAAGATTGATATTTATACACTTGAACAGGGTTTGGACTTTGCTTGGTGGCTTGCTTCTAGTGAGTTCAATAATACAGTTTGGGCCTTAAATACCCTGCAGTTGTCTACACGATGAAGAGTCATCCTCTAACCCATGATGCTACAGGCCATTACAGAACCTTTAAGAGGTGGGGCTTATGTGAGAAAGTTAGGCTACTGGGGTTTGTACCCTTGAAGAAGATACTAGGGACCCCTCTTTCATTCTCTCCTCCACTTCTCTGTGACATAAAGTTTGCTCCTCTGTTTCCTTTGCTGTGACATCCTGCCTTACCTCAAGGTCCAGAGTGACAAGCTTACCAAGTCCGAAATCTCTGAAACTACAAGTTAACAAAATCCCTTTCTCCAATTCAATTGATTATCCTAGGAAGTTACAGACACTAAGCGCAATTAGCGTCCTTTGTATGATGTTAGGCGCTTCCTCATCTTGAACAGTGGTTTCCCGGGGAACCTTGGTCCTGCCCTGCATGGAAGGGTAAATCCTACAAGGGTTTGCATAGGAAATGTTCTGTACTTCTGTTTATTTGGGTTACCTTTATAAGATGGAACTGTAGACTGTGAGTGCTAGCCTCCAGAAACCAGTTTACATTATATATGCCTGGTTACTTGATAATGGCAAAGCTTTGAAACTAGCTCAGCCTCTGAATCTTTAATTGCTGCCCCAGAAATTCACTCACCTGAATCCTTTTGCCTATGTTGTTCTCAGTCGCTGCCTTTGTCAGTGTCTAGAAGCCTTTCTTTAATGAGCTCAATGACCTTTCTGGATTAGCTATAACAAATTTTATCTATGCTTTATAACACTACCATTTTATAAGCCTAGAAAGGCAAGTTTTCTAAACAGCATTTGATAACTACAATCAGCTAGTTAATTCTAATTATATTCAAACAAAATTTATAGATAAAGACATTCTATTACTATGGGTCATTATAACTGCTACTGATGGGGTTTTGCTTAAATGAATTACAAGGGAATTTATTACTTATTTCAGTGACTCAGAGATATGCATTTTATGTTAGAATACCTATCTTGAGGGTCTGGAAACTTGGCACCAAAAAAGAAAGATGGCTTGGGTTGTGGTGTGTGTCCGGGCTCAAGACCAGACACTTACTCTGACAGGGTTATGTGGTTCTCTTCTGCATCATGTGATAGCTCAAAAGTAATTAAAATGAGTAAAGAATTCAAGTTTCCCATTAGACCCCAACATGTAGAAATCAACTTTATTCGCTTGAGTCTGATCGATAGCAAATTGGATGTGGTGAGCAATATTAAAAGCTGAAAAACCATCAGTCACACAGAGACTCTGGAGTGCAGTGTTCACAAAACTTGGGTTCATGTCAGGAACTACCAGATACTGAACTCAGCCCTCTTCCACAACACTACTGCATACATCACCCAGTTTGTGCACCACATTATTCCAAGGAGGTATTATGTATCACATGGACAGTGGCAGAATCCTGAAAATGGAGACTGTACTGTGGTGCCATTCCAGTCCTGTTCCGAATGCTTAAAATCTTAATGACTTCTTGGAAACCTCCGAACCATCTTGGCTCCACCCTTCATACCGGATACTACTATGCATCACAGTTAGCTGCTGAGAGGAGAAGGCCTCACATCTTGATTTGAGCCCTATGTAAAGTAGAACTGGAGACTAGACAAGGCCTTAGGGCAGAAAGATTATTTGAGGGATAAATTTACAGCAATGAGGAAGAAAGAAGGGAAAGAAGAAAGAAAGGAAGACTATCTTTTGGTGCCTGTGATTAATATCACTGGGATAGAATACAGGGATCTGATTGCCTGTTGAAACAGAAAAGTCAGAAGGTGCCTTTGAAAAGCGCCTGATCTTTATGGATCCCTTGGATCAAGGATGCTACCAAACTATCTGACAGTCTCTGGAGAATGTAGAGAAGACTCAACATAAAGACCTGTCTGTACCCTACTGGGTAAGAGTGGATGTAAAATACTCACCACCTTTCCAAAGCAGTAAAGGCGGACAGTTTGCCTCAAGTTACTTTTGCCACATCTGACTTCATGAAAAGAAAGTCTGAGCATGCTGGGACAAACCAATGAGAACAGAGTTTCTGAAGCTACTGTCCAATGGTTGGAATTTAATGCTGCTGAGGCTCCTGTGCCTTGCAAGTCTGAGACCCCTGGGAAATTTCCATCCACCAAATACCTGTGAATACTTACTATTAAGCTGTATCGTCTCATTTCCTACCAAACATTTTTATGCATTATAGCAATTCTCCATTCTTTGGAACTATTTCTTTCCCTGGTTATATGCAAAAAAAGAGCTGCTTGGAATTTCCAGACAAGATTACTTTGATTCTTAAAAGGTGATACAGGAAGGTGAGAGTCCTTTATTCCAGATGTTAGTATCAGGAAATGGAACTGAATCTGCTGCCCACTCACTGGCATCCTGAAATGATCAGGAACAAAGACAGAAGACAAAACAGCAGGATATAAGGGGCCTCTCTTCCTAGAAGCCTGTCTTGCTATGCACAGGACGAAGTTGGATGCATGAGATCAAAAGTGTTTCATGGCTTCAGCTAGTCTGAAGCCAAATCATTTTAGCTGCCTTTCACTTTAAGTAAGCTGCCCTTCCAATGACATTACTCAGTGATAAGAAAAGGCCTGTGCTCCCTTAACAGTGACTGTAACTGAATGAGCTAGTACAAGATTTTCACAGGATGTATTATTAGGAAGACTAAACAGATGATCTTGACCTTCATGGTGAAGATCAGATGATGAACTAGTCCATTGTGCTGATTGTAAGGGGCATCTACTTATATTTGCAAGTATTCTTCTCAAGAGAAATGATTGATAACCCTAGCAAAAACCTGAAAATTACATCTTTATAAGCATGGGAATGTGAAGCGTACTTTCTTTTGTTATGAAATAGCTCAGTGAAAAGCTTGAAAATACGGAAGATTGTCAGAATAAAGCTGCCACATGTTGTTAGAAGAGGCTTGTGCATTTTGTAAAAGTTAATGTCAGTACACAAAATTGAGTACTGGGGTGGATGGCTACGGAAGCGTACATTTTCTCAAATCTAGCATTCGAAAGTTTGGCAATCAAGTTTAAGAATGATGCATAATACAGATGGGGAGAAAAGGAAAAATGATGGATTACAGGAATTAATCCATCACAACCCTGCCTCTAGGACATATAAATAATCGTCTACAATCCTTGGAAATTGCTGTTGGTACTGAGATCTGGAATATTTCACAAAAAAATGTTTTATTTATAGACTTAGAAAGCTCTATTACACAGATTTCTTTCTGTAAAGAAAAAATACTTTTTTTTTTTCTGTCTACAATGATTCAAATACTGTGGTGGCTAAACTAATTAAAAAGAGTTTTTATGAAGGAAATGTTTACCAATGTATAAGTGATATAAATCATATACACACTCCACACATGCATACATTCATGTGTGTGTGTGTGCGCGTGTGCACACACACACACACACACACACACACACACACTTCCCTTTTAGAGTTCACCAATCAATTTTGTGACAGAGATTTTTTAATACTTAATGTTAAAATACCTAAAGTTCAGTTGCAGAAGCCTGGCAACAGTACTTCCTCATGTTTGCACAATATTTTAGGTTTTGTGAATGCGGCACGCCTGCAGAGTGAGTAGAACTTCTGAAGCCACAACACATACAATGCTCAGCTTAAGAGAATCCATATCATTTTAATATAATCTTTATTAATTCTTTTCATTAATTCATACATGCATAGAATGCACTTTGATCATAATTACCCACAATTCTTCTTGTAACTCCTTCTACTAGCAACACCTTCCTTGTGTCACACATACACACCTGCACATCACTGAAGCTTGTGTTGCTCATATGTGTATGAGTATGGGCCCATCCATCAGAACATGATTTGCCTCCCATACCTAGGACCACACCTCCAAAGAAACTTGAAAGCTGAATACCTCTCTGTTGTAGCATCCATCAACTGTCAACAGCTCTTCAATGAGGAGTGGGGTTTCATGAATATTTTACATGAGTAGGTAAAGTGGTTTTGCTCTCTATTTAAGTGCTCTGAAGAAATTATTTTAAATACATTCAAACCATCTTTTCCATTTTCTTTTCCAGTTATGTCCTCCATCTTTGATGTAATCTCTGCTGGCAATGTCATGATAATTGTTGGTGATCTGGGTAGAGAATCCACTGCACCTTTTAGTCAAGTTAAAGTCTTATGTCCAAATTGGGGGCTTATTTTCTCATCTTATTCGTTTCTGTTCTTACTGGGCAATTGTTAATTAAATTAAGAGATTACATTTGCAGCAATTTTTTTTACATATTTCTAAGAAGATATTTGTGTATCCCAAGTAGACCTTGTCCATTCTTCTCCAGGACTTCCTGTTTTACGAAACGGTTTGTAATATAGAGGATGCTTCTTGCATTCCTTTTCAATGGGCTGTGTCTTTAAAAATTTCTGTCTATCCTGCAGTTACTCACCCTGGGGCCGAGGTGCTAGCCTGAATTTTTAAGCCTTATGGCAGCTTGGACTGGGTGGTTCTATCTATGGTGTGAATAGTGACTCTGCTCAATCAATGTACAGAAAAGGTGAAGACAAGAAAAGTTGTGACCCCTGTAGGTTCCAAGCTTTAGGGACCAATGTATTGTCTCATGGACACATTCCTACTATCAAGAAGCATAAACAAATCAAACAGATGTCTCTCTGATTAGCACATTACCACCCCCTGTGTTACTATGCTGCTTATGGCAGTCTGCATCTCTCTGGGAAAGACCTGTATGTCTCATGATCCTGGTAGACGTTTGCCTGAACTTTATGCTCCTATACCTACATTCTGAGTATCATGATTCTTCCTCATGTTCTATAATTTGCACAGTAAATATTAAACCCCCAGCCCAAAAATGGATGGCATTAGAACCAGGGGGAGTGATAGAGAAATACCACACGTGATTCTCAACCAAACTGGCCTAGGAGACCGTAGCATCATGGCCGAGTTCACATGAGAGTGCTGGGGTTGAATACTAGCTTCACTTGACAAAGATGAGGGTATGCTGGGAAATAGCTCCCACAGATGCAGAGGTACCTAGCGGATCTTAAAATAAGTTTCATAGCACCGTAGATGGGTCTTGGTTTGACTCCTGGCAGACCACTCTTCTGTGGTAGATGCAACTTAAATGTTTAATTACATCTATAATGCAATTTAATATGTATTTTGCTTAAGGTTTTAATCTTTGTTTTTGTTTCATTTCAATGCCTCTTGCGCTATTATTTAACATGTATAATTTAAGTTGTTAAAAGTAATTCACATACGTAATAATTTTCAAAGCAACTTATAATTAACTAAAGAAGGAAGCAACAGATGTTAGAGCATGAAAAAAAAGCTTTAAAACACTGAATATTCTCCACAGATGCCATCGTTTTTGCTTTCCCAATGCTTCCCTTTAATAATCCTAAGGCATTCTAACAAACCAAGACTGATTCCAAACGCTTGTAATGTGAGTACACACAGAAGTATCTGGCTGCAGCTGTTCTCTTCTGCTTGTTTCATCAATATTTTTGAGTTGGAATACCCGGTTAATCTTTAGAACCAAGTAAACGCTGTCAGTTGAAATCCAAATGATGAGTCCTTCTGTTCTGTGGCCCGGTGGTTCGGTCCAGTGCGAATGCTGTAATAGCTGATGTCATGACGTCATGATACCTGACGTTCTGAGCTCAGGTATACCCTTATTTCACTTCACGCCATATTTCCGAATCTTACTGGGAAGATTTCATGGTGTTTGGCTTCAAAAGAAACAGCTGCATCAAAGGCCTGTGGAGATGGAGTTGGCTCACTCCGTGTCACATTCTTGCATCGTTTTATAAGCCACTCCATGTGAGACGGGAGCATCCATACACAGTGACTTCACATCTTGCTTCTATTATGAGGCGAGGCAAGTTCTATGTCTGCCCCAGAATATACTGATCCCAAGTGCTGCTCAATCTGAGACTATTACAGAACAATCCATGAAGGAAGGAACTCTGTTTTCATCTATCAGGAGGCAGAAATGGCTGTAGCTTAAGGAGAGAAATTCTGGAATCTTCCCAAAAGTTGATTATACCTCGGAAACCAGAAACACATGCACCAAAACTTTCAAAGTTAACAGTATAGAACAAAAGTAGCAGGAACAGCAGCAAATCCAGACCTCAAGCAGGACCTTTTCACGTTTGCCAGACAATTTCAGTAGAAGGCTTACTTAATGTATTTCTTTCTCTTATCTGCTTGCAACTGCTAATAGCTTTTAGCGATAAGGCCTTGACATCTGAAACTGAAAAAGAGGAAAAGACCTCTGTCTCCTACATGTACCTTCTTTGAAAATTAAATTGTCTCCTCCTTGGAGTGACCTCAGCTAGTACTATTTACTTCTAAAAAGTTTTACATGTGGAAGAAAAAGAAATTCTCATCGATGGATTCATATCTGTGCAGTACCCCGTGGTGAGCATGGTGTTCAACTCACTCTCCTTGTAGTTAGTCACCAGGGAATGCCTTCTACCTGTACTTTGTAAACAACCAGTGCTGTGTGAGTGAAGCAGGAAATAAAGGAAGATTACGAACAGAACGTCAAGATGCCTGTTTTCCAGCTTGGGAAAAAAGAATACAAGTCAAACAGTTTGGAAATAGTGATGTCACAGATGCAGCGGAACAATTAGGAGAGATAGTAAGAGCTGAGAGGGGTGTGTCATCTGTGGGTGAGAAACAAGGCTGTTGAGTGTGTGCAGGATCTGTCCATGCTGAGATTTAGACCTTAAGTATGACCATTCCAGGATACAATGTTCTGCACTCAACCGTGGAGAGTAAGTCACAACATTTATGGGGGTGCTGAGCAGGCCTTTTACCTGCCCACTCTGAGGCAGCTCTCTCACAGTTACACTAATGGAGCATGTGACCTTTTCTGCTCCGTGTTTCTACAGTGTAAATCCTTCCATGTATTGAATAGATGCAAAGTGCATCATACTTCACATCATTTTCTTTTAATATGGACAAAAATCATATTGGATTTAAAGAACCTATCAAATTATGTGTGTATATGTATGTATATATGTATGTATGTGTATGTGTGTATGTGTGTGTATGTATGTATGTATATGTGTATGTATGTGTGTGTGTATATATATGTGTATGTATGTGTATGTGTGCATGTATGTGTATGTGTGTGTATGTATGTATGTGTGAATGTATATGTGTGTATGTGTATATATGTATATGTGTGTGTATGTGTGTATCTGTGTCTGCCTGTGTGTGCATGTATGTGTATGTATGGATGTGTGTATGTGTGTATGTGTGTATGTATGTGTGTATATGTATGTATGAGTATGTGGCGCATACACCTATATGCATATACATCAGTCATATTACTTTTCGTCAATGTACAGCTAAGTACTTTCTATACCTGTATAGATATATACTTTCAGTGTGTACACACATGTAGACAATATGTACTTGATACCTGTCATTCTTTCAACTTCCCTTAAACTTCTATCTCTTCTACTTAAATGGTTGCTTTTAAAATTAGAAAACAAATTTAAGATAAATGTCCCTCGAAAATATGTCATATACAATAGAACTTAGTCCCGTTCCAAAGAGGATCATCCCATAATGCTGACACTAGCTTTTTTGTTTTGTAACACTAAAATTGATCTTGATAATAGGTGGGTTTTGGCAGGGACTTTCCAAGACTGTACAGGTTTCTAGAGACAAGAAGTAAGCATACATCAGAAATGTAGAGTGTCCCCTGAAAACCTGCTTAGCCCCTCACATTGCCTAACACCTTCCTTCACTGTGGTCTATACACAACTACCCAACCAGCCCCACTTAGTCCTCTCAAAAAGCAAGTCCTAGAACATCTGTATTTGGGATGCAGCTTTGAGTATGGGCAGCTCAACTCTGATCTGAAGGTGGATCTACTCAAGGGATAACAGGGACCCAGCAAAAGAGGCACAACTAAGATTACAGAACAGTACAGGTCGCCACTCTCAAGTAAGGATGGAAGGATCAAGTTAGTACCTTTATGTTTGTTATGCATGAAATGAAATTCCCTGGACAAGCAGGTCATCATTGCTGCATATACACGACAGCTGAGAGTTTTTAGGACAAGTGTTCTCTGGGACCTTTCATGGAATATGTTACCCAGACATTTTACTGCCTCTTGAGATGCTGGCATTACAAGCCAGCTGGCTGCATCACTGTTATCCCACCAGGAGTCCTTGACAGTAATCTGCCTCAGCACTGAAGATCCTACAGGTCCAGTCAATGTCTACTGGAGAACAACACCTGGTGTACAGAAAAGGAATTTGCCTAAAGGTCTCCCATGCTCTGCGAGTCTTACTAGAAAACAACAAAACCACCACAAAGATAAATAAATAAAAATAAACAGTAAACAACAATAGAACAAACTGAAATAAACAAAAACCACATCTTCTAGCTGTAATTTAACAAATGAGTGCTTAACATGGAAATACAAACACAACATGATTGGCATTGGTTTGGAGTTCTGCAATCCACACTATCTAATGCCATTAAGCAGATGCAATTCACTTGGAGAGTCTTAGCTGCCTTTCCCAGTACTCAGAGCTGTCCTGCTCTACAGGGGGCCTTGTCTGTCACCCTCAGCACTTGGGTCTCAGCATGGCCAGGAGAATTTGTGCAAGAGAAAACATATTTCAACTCCATACAGCTGTAAAGTTATAAAATTCTGGCAATTGCTACTTTTTTCACATTTGGGGGTTTTGGGGTTTTGTCGTTGTTGGTTTGGTTTGGTTGTTTTGGTTGGTTGGTTGGTTGGTTGGTTGGTTCGTTGGTTGATTTTTGTTGTGTTTTGGGCTTTGTTTTCTTTTTGCCAAAAATATAAAAGATCGGACTTGTAACTTGAGCAAATGTTGCTGTTGCCTGCTGTTGAAGGACAGGCCTCTGAGTCAGAGGGTCTGTAAAGATGCCCAAACTTACTGCAGCTCTTTTATTTGCTTTTGGTTGGAGGGAATCTGAGTTAACCTCAGACATACATACTTTGGGCAAGGAGAGAGCTGGAAGCCAGGCTTTCTACATGAACAACAGGACTAGTATTACAGCAGGGATGTTTCCTATTCAGTCGGGCTCTGTGGATGACAGGCGTTTTCTTGTCACAGCTCTAAATCATAACCATGTGCCTTTGACTGTTTCAAGATCAGTTCACTGAAATGAAGAAGATGGGAGAGGGCAGAACTATCTCGTATTCTTACCACCAGAGCCTTAGTGGTTGCCAGGTGCACGCACCCTGTCTCTTTGGCTCACTCACACCCTGAGTGTTTCCCAGTACCTAGCATGAAGTAATTGCACAGTGAGTGATTTGTTAGGTGTCATGTGAGAAGGTTAGCATCATTCCAACTGAGGTAGAAATGTCCCTCGTTAGGGACCAGCAATGCAAATCCATGTTCTTTCCACAATATCCAAGAAGCCGTTGTCTTCCTAAGAAGGCATGCTGACAGGAGTTGTTGCAACATTTTAATGTAAAGCCACCCAATTTATGCTGTTGGGAACCTTTTTCTTGAGCACCTTTGGGCTACAGTGAATTAATTCATTAGATGTTAAAATGCTAGTTAGCAAAGTTAGCTGTAGGGGCCCAAGCAGACAGAATTTTGTTTGAAAGCAAAGGCGTCTGTAACATGTGTGGATTAGACCAAAGATGGAATGTTGATGGGATTAAGTAAATATTGTTGTCCTGGGGATTAGAAGTAGATGTGACCAGGAACACACCTAATCTTCAGGGTAGTATATGTTAAAAACACAGCTCTTCTACCAAGTGTCCCAACACCACAGGCCTAGGTCTTGGCAACAGTTAGCATGTTCTACAACAAAGGTTAATGTCCTTTCTCTGAGTGCAGATATCCATACACAAATCTCATGGCTCTCTTAGCTCCTGCCCTCTTTCACAAAAGATCTTCTTTTATGCAGTGCACAAACTGTAGATATCTTTCACAAAGCAAATTCACCAGGTTACACACACATACACAAATATAAATATATACATATATACATATATTAACATTTTACTAATATTCATGTATTCCTATTCACAATATATTTGTGTGTGACCAAATGGTTGCTATTGTAAAGTCTATATTTTCTAGTAATAACACAAAGAAAAATGCTGTAGTAATTTCAATAAACCTAGAGGAAACACTTGATAAAATTCAACATTCATTCATAAGAGGTTACTGTTGAGGTGTGGTCTATTACTATGCATTATAATGCTGAATTCTATACCTGAAGGTCTAGGCCTTTAAGGGACTTCTCATGTTTACAAGCTTTGGTTGTGTAAATGTTGTTCCTTGATTTTAAACTATTGGTTAAATGAAAGTGGTTATAGCAAGTCACTGGATGATTAGAGGAAGGTGGGCTTTGAGTGACCTGGTTGGAGGAAGAGAGTCGAGGGAGAGAAGGAGGAAGAAGAAGGTGAGAGGAAGCTGCCATGAGGGGAGATGGACAGTGAGCACATGACCCAGAGAAACAGCAAGTATATGTGGTACACCTCTGGGTAGGTAGCCAGGCCAGCAGTTAGCAGAGTAGATTAGAGGTTAAGAGGTTACCTATTGTCAAAGCCAGATAACATAATCATAGCCTGAGTTTCAGTTATTTGTAAGCTAGTTGGGGAGAAGCTTAAATTGGTTGTACTACAGGTTACCAAGAAGAAGCTCAATAAACAGTGGAAGCCGCTTCTCCTAGGTCATGAAAGATGCCTAAGAAAGGTTTACAGCAATAGAGGCCTTTTAATTAAAGCAAAGAAAGACATGATGTTCCCTGCCAGGGCTGGCTGTGTTCACGGCTAGTGCTGGAGTCCACAGAAAACTCAGCTCATCAAGGCAAAGGCAAGGGAGTAAGAATGTGAATGTTGGCAATGGCGTATCCAAGCAAGTCCTGCTAGCTCTCTTGCCTGTGTCTCAAAGACTGGAGATTCTTGAGTAATGGTTGTTCATTAGATGGTGTGTGCCATACTTCTATACAATCTCTGTGACTAGCATCATGCTGAGCCTCCACAGGTCACAGTTTGTAGGGAATTTCTAAATGGACTTCTCGACTCTTTCCCCTTGATTGGTAGAAGCTTCATCGTTGTTTCCTTTGCCTGTTGGATGGGTTAGTCAGTACTTCCCAAGCTGGTGGATACCATTGTGCAGTTGCCATAAGTCACCCATTGAACTCCGGTTTGTCCTCTGGAGTCTGGACCCCATTAGTGTCATGTTTGACTGGGGAAGGGAGGGCTCCGAGTACTGGTGCTTGCCAAGTTTGAACTGATAAATAGCAAGTATGCAGTGCTTGGCTAGAAATCGAGGAATGAAAAACAGATTGTCACTGTCTGGATCTCAAAAATCTATGAAGGAGATGCCTGTGCAGACAGCTCTCCGGGCATTCTTTCCAATGGTCTAGAGGCAGTAGTGGCATGCAGAAAGAATCTTTGCTAGTAAATGTAAAGGAATAGATTACAGAGATGGGCGTGACATCAGCAGAGCAGCAGAGACCTGGAGCTCCAATGAGCATACAGGTCAACGGAAAAGACTGACTCTAGTCACACTTACCAAGAAAGTTTTTTCTTAATTTTTATATATGGATATTTGTAAGAAAATGAAGTAATTTAGCAACACTGTATTTGTATTTTGGATGAGCATATATTTTTACACCACCACCCCATGGAAATTTTGTCTTATTGAACATCATTGAAACAAAAACACTGAACAAAATTGTTTAACTTTTGCAGTATTTTTCTAGAAAAGAGAAGAAATTTAAGCATTATCCAAAATCAAAATTTTAAGTGTTTCAACTGGGGCATCTTCCATAGATCTGAAAGATGATCTTGAAGGAAAATGCACTGTACATTTAAAAGAACATTCTAAGATAGGAGATTTCTGCCCATTTTCCAAGTATAGAAAATTTTAAATGAGTGACCTTCATTAGACTTTATGAAGGTAATATGGTTACATTATATGAAGGTAATTGTGGTGTATGTGTGTGTGTACGCGCCGCACGTGCATGTAAGTGTGTAAGAAAAGGGAAAAGTCTTATACAGCTCAAAAATAAGAATTTACTTACAGCAAACATTATGATAAATATTTGAGACTAAAATATAGATTTGGAAGAAGTTTATTTAATTATTTAATCACCACTTTATATTTTAGGAGTATAGAGTAGGAAGATTCCCAAATCATATTTAAAGAGATAAGATCCATTGTGCGATATAGCCTGTAAACATTAATTTGGACAATTATCTTACAGGAAATGTCTAGATCAATAATCTGATCTATATCATTGCCATATGCAAAGTATTTTGAAGCCTGGAAATGTTTAGCATATAAATGCAAGTGAAACATCTTCAGCATCCCAAGTAGATGTGTCCTCTGTGAAGAAGCAGCCTCATCCCACATAGAAGATGGCAGCTGACATCGAGTTCAGTGAAGAAAGCAGGCGATTGACAGCGATTTTGCTGATTCTCACAGTAGGGCAAAGACTAAGATGCCCTTTCATCTGGCTGTCTGGCTTTTCTTTTGAATTTCACTGCAATAGGTTTAAGCATTGAATGGAAAGTATTCCCCACAGGCTTGCATATTTGAACCTTTGTCCCAATTGGTGGTGCTATTGAGGAGGTCACAGAACCTGTAAGAGACAAAAACCCCTGCTAGAGAAAGCATTCCTAAGGTCTAGCTTTAAGGTTTTATAGTCTTGTCCCATTCCCTCTTCTCTGTGTCTCTCTGCTTCCTGTGGGGGGAGGGGTTGATCTTTCAGCTCCCTCAATCCCCACCAGACTCACACTCTTGTGGCCATGCTGTGTTGGACTGAACCTTCTTTGAACCTTAAACTTACATAAACCCATTTCACCTCTAAGTGGCTTTTGGTCATATATTTTGTCACAGCAGCAGAGGAGTAACTAATACACTAAAGTGTCACTCACACAGGAGGTGAGACAAAGAGACCATGAATATGAGATCACAGAACTTGTCTGAATTTTTGACCAACAAATTAAAATGAATGAAAGCAAAATTAAAACATGCACAAAGAATCTGCTGCAGCAAATGTTAATAAACATCTAATGTACCAATATTATCATCAGTACAGTGTTCCTTCTGTAACTGAAGGGGATTGGTTCAAAGGCACTCACGCACGCACACAAACACACACACACACACACAAAACTAGCAAAATCTAAGGATTCCTACATCTCTGGATTGAAATAGCATAGTGTTTGCATATAAGCTGTGTATATCAGTCTAGATACTTTAAAATCTCTAGGTTAATTATAATAACTAACCCAATGTAAATGCTCGGTAAACACTTACAATTTGTTGTTTGATGGTCAATGGCAAGAACAAAGGCTACATGTTATATTAGAGGGGTCAGTTTTAAAATGTATTCAACCTGCAGTATGGGACATGTGTCTATGAAAGAATAGCTGGGATGAATAAGCTCAGCCCCAATGTAGCCACAAAGACTTAAGATGGAGAGAGAGAATTGCATGTCTTAGAAATATATCCATCAAAAATGCGCAAATTGTCCTATTATGATGTTGTCACTTCCTATAGACAGACTACTGGTACCATGAAGAAGCATCCTTTGCATGCAGAGCACAAACCTCTCTCACCTCACAGAGAAAAGCCATGAGCATTAGTAAAGGGAGAGTGAACCCTACCCAGGACAGTAGTCTTGGATTACCCTTGATTCTCTGTGATGAGTGAGGACCAGGACCAGCTACCCTCACCCTTCAGTGTTTCCACTTCAATCCCTGCATGGACATTCCTCAGACCCCAGATTTTTATAAAAATCAGATCCCTCGTAGTTTTATCCTTGTGGGATGAAATTAATACTTATTATTGTCTATTTTTGGCAGCTTGCTAGTTTAATTAGAGAAAATCTGTTTTCTGAGATGAAGACTTAAAAGTTTCTCAAGGTGCCAAAGATTGTTTGAGATTTTCGCGTTTGTTTTTGCTAGCGCCAATCACAGCAAGCAAGGTTCCTTAGCCAGAACTGGCTGCTCAGAACAAATACAATGTTGGCTGCATCCCATCTCTACTGTTAGGATTGACGAAGACTGAAAACATGAAAACAGGTTTGCCTACTGGATACAGAAGGCCAGAAGTGCTGCATGGGACTGTCTGGAGTCAAATGCTTCTTCCGTCTGGATTCCCTAATGCACAGCTGCACAGCTCACCACACTCTCAAGCATGGTTCTGGAGCCTTATATATTTATTTTCACTTTTAATATTTAAGAACCCTTGAGTATGGAGCTCAGCGCTTGTCACGTAGTATAGATGCCCCAACGGTGTGGAAAGAGACATGTACAATGGGTTGATGGTGGGAAAGCATGAACTTTTATTTTCTTAAATGTTCTTAAGGAATGTATCATTTGGGCAATAATACTTGGACTTGTAGTTTAAGATATAAAAGCTTAAGGTTATATACTTTAGATCATTATCTGTCAGTCCTGGCTGAAAAGATTGCCAAGGCAATAGGATTCTCATTAATCAATGTCATTATAGAAAGAAAGTCATTTGAATGTTCTTATTTAAAAAGAACATAATTTCCCATAGTAAAAGTTCCAAGAGAACAAAAAAAATGTAGTTCCATGGGATTTTTAATGAGAAATATGTCGATTATAAAAGTGTGCTCTTAGCTTCCCAAATACACTTAATCTAGTATAGAGCACACACACACACACACACACACACACACACACACACACACACACACAGGTTTAAATGTTTCCCAACAATGAAATGAAATGCAACAAGGACTTGACCTTACTTGTGCACACTCGAGATACATCATTCATGATCTAAAGCTTGTAAAGCTTTTAGATTAAATATTCTTACTGCTGTCTCTTAGGGCATGAAATCTTTATCTAAATTATGAGCCTGTAAGAAGACAGCTTTATGTAAACTCAGATGAAAATCAATTTAAAAGACAATCATTTTCTACCACATGATCCCATCACAGAAAGACTGAAATGATTCTCATAGGAACCTGGGTTAAGATTAAGCTTGCTTTCCCTGATAGATAAATATATTCCAGTATACATAGCCCTTCTAGGACAATTATCTGTTATTTTAACAACCTACAGTTTCTTAGATAGTTGTTCGTCTAGTCACCATGTCTGGAGAATGCCCAGTCATTCCATATTCTGTGTAATGTGTCTGCTTCTGGCCCATTGTGCAGAAAAATGGTGTCATATCTATTGGGGCATGTACTATTTGGAATAAACTCATTATTGTGCTTGACAAGTATTAATTACATATATTATTTTTATGATATTATTACTCCTTTTTTACAGAGGAGACAGCTGAGGCACAAAGATGGGGTTATAGTGGAATAAAGTGCTGGATGGAGCTGCCAGGCTCCATGCCTGCCAAAGATAAACTTAGGGATGAACAGAAAATATTAAAGACTGACAACCTTGCATCTTTGGCAGACTTTAGTAAACTTACTCAAAAGGGAAAACCCATTGGTAGGAAAGACTATAACGTGCTGCTTCCCTGAATGTCTAGCACTCGCTGGGAAGTCATAGAAAAGGGGAGGATTCTTTAGGTGGTTTTGCCCATCAGAATGTAGAGTCAGTAGGCCAAGAATTTGATGAAGAAATGGTTTCAATTTCAATCTTTGAAATTCTAGATGTACTTGGCAGAAAAGGCTGACTTCTCTCTTTCTCAGGTTTATAGGATTATAATCCTGTTTTTTGTTTGAGCCAATGAAACAACTGTGGAATCAGCTCAACAATAGAATCAATGGCCCCTTTGGAGAACTTGCTTATTGTGAAGTAGTATCATCTCTGGTGGCTCTTAGATGAGTTGCTGTAGTCATGGTTCTAATTTGACCCCAGTGGGCATCTCTGAGAACAAATGTCTTCCATACCAACTCTTAAAGTATTTCTTACTTTACGGATCCCCACATATTTTACTTTAAATTAGTGTTTCTTGGTCTTGCTTGACAATGGATGTCTTTGTGTATAGAAGGAGGTCTTGGAAGCAGAGGAAGGGGAGACAGGATATGAGAATAGGGAATTAAGAATATAATAAGACTATAGTAAGAAATGTCCATAATGTTTCTTATAATTAATAAATACTAATAAATTAAGAAGAATACATGTTTTTATATGTCTCTATACCATTGATTAGATTTGTATAGAGATCCACTTTAGAAAAAGCTTTGAAATGGATGCTTGGTTCTTCAAAGAACAGAGAGATCGCCCTCTAGTAGAAGAACATAGATCTTGTGACCTAATCAATAGACCACTACCCATCATCATCACAGTCTTACCCACACTCTAGAGAAGATGGTTATACAGTTGGGAGGGGAATTCTAAAGATATCTTTGAAACTATATCTTACTCTATGTGTGGCTACTTTGTGAATGCTCTCTTAGGATCAGAGCTGTGACTACATAATCAAGTTGTCGAGGGGCCTGTAAGAGATGAGTTGGTACATAGGCCAGCTGTTTCTGTGGTTTCACCTGGGCTTGCCCAGCCCATTACATGCAAATATACAGACTTCAAAACTAAGAAAGCCAGAAGTCTAGAAGTATGTGGCAGTATTCACAGGTAACATAATTTTCTGGCCAGAAACCACACAGGTGGTGTTTTGGTCTTTGTTTTTGTTTCTTTCCTCAAAATAATCTGCAGTAGTGGTTCCCAAGTATTCCTATAAAAACAAAATCCAAGATAGTTCTGTCGACCTATCTCATTAACAAACCTTATAGCATATCACGTGAAAGCTCACACAACTCATAACAATGTTTAAAGTCCGTGCAGGCTCTCAAGTGGGAACAGCATACTAAACGTTTTTCTTGGGAGAACACAGGAGTCCAGAGAAAGTAAACGGACTTAAGGTCACCTATTTACTTCCCTCAAGAGTATGTGTTCACTTTACCTCAAAAGAGTTTCTCATCTTATTGCAAGATATTTGCCACGGAAAAGATGTGTACATCTTTACCTTTCAGCTCTGGAGACTAAGGATTTAAAGCCATTTTGGTGAGAGAATAAAGTAGATAGATCTTCTCATTTGAGAGGCAAATTTGTAGAGGCAAAAGTACCTACAAATCACAGCCTTGGCCACAAAGAAGGAGTCACACAGCAACATAGCTTTTCTTATTCTCTTGATCTGTCTACAACAGTATTACTAAAAAGAGTGTCTAAAGCAGTGTGGGAGAAAGAAAACCAGCTTACTGTTTGTTATGTGCACACACATACATTCTACTTCACATAGACAAATGCATGTGCACACACATGCATGCTCCATAGCCTTTCTATGTAAGAAAGCACAGGAGCTTTCGTTTGTTATTATGCACTGGGAAGAATCTAGACTCACTACTGGTAGAAAACGAATGCATACTTATGGGACATTCTGAGGTACTGAGATTTCTCACTCTCCTTTGGGGCCACCAAGATTCTCACTACTCCCAGGCTTTACCATGTGTCTTGGTTAGGCTTTCATTGCTGTGAGGAGACACCATGACCACAGCAACTCTTAGTAAGGAAAACATTTAGTTGGGTCTGGCTTACAGTTCGGAGGGTTAGTCTATTATCATCATGGTAGAAAGTAAGGTGAAGTGCAGGCAGACATGGTGCTGGAGAAGGAGCTGAGGATTCTCCATCTGGATCCCCAGGAAGAGAGGAACACTGGGCCTGGCTTAAGCTTCTGAAACCTCAAAGCCCACCCCTCAGTGACACACTTCCTCCAGCAAAGTCACACCTACTCCAACAAGGCCACACCTTCTAATAATGCCATTCCCTATCCAAACACACGGGGACCATTCCTATTCAAACCACCACATCTCAGAAGCCCCTCAGTTCACCCTTCTCTTCAACAGCAGTGATACCCATTGCCCCCATGGTTTGCCACAGAAGTTCACAGGTCTGGCCTGTAAAACTTCCTTGCAGATAAGTGACACATCAGAGGGCTAAGAATGCTAGTCAGGGAAGGGCTATGTGTGCTTCTACAACTTTCCTGAAAAGGTTTATTATATCTAAGGGTTTTCTAGTGGAACCCTTAAGGCCTATGAACTGTAAAATTATTTCATCTGCATCCTCTTTTTTAAAAAATTTTATCCTTTATGGCTTTTTCTTGCATTATACTGCTCTAAGACTCCAACCACTATATTGCATAAGAGAGATGAGAGTGGGCAAGGGTGAAAGCAAATGTCTCAGACTTCCCCTGTTTAGTATAATGTTGACTAAAGTTGTTTGTGGAAATAAAATGGACTTGAGACTCGGGGAGATACAAATGGGAGTGTATAGGAGGTGCTGAGGTTGGAGGAGAAGTCCACTTTATTACTGAGTCACACTTTATTTGAAAATTGTATTGTGATTTCTAACACTTCATGTGCTAATTTTAAAATTTAAAGCCTATGATATATCATAAAGTATACTGTTACCCAGAAGACTCTACTGAAATACCCACTGCTATGAGGAACAGGGAAATCATGAGTGGATTCCCATGTAAAGTGACCCACCTTTGCCACAATACAATTTTCACATTCAGTTTGTCTTCCACTGTGCTTCTCTTGCCCGAGCAGTGTAGCAAGAATGCAGGAACAGCCTTTAGGCTCCTTCCCACATCGCTGTCTGTTACTAGTGGGAGTCTGTCTGTTACTAGACTAGTCGTGTTAGTGTAAATTGCTGGGGTGTCATTTCACATTCTGAACCTCATTTAAAGGCATGCACTTGGGTATTTGAAACAGCTGTCTAACCCTACATCAAGAGTCAGTGTGCAGAAGCTTCTTGGTGTTAGGAGACCATCATGCCTGAGCACTCAGCTGGCAGCTGATGAGATGAGTTCCCGATGTCTAGTGACATCAGGACAATTATATAAGGAGTAAGAACTGACCAAGAGGCTTGCTCTTCTCTTGCCACCCAGTGATTTGCCAACTGCTCAGGTTTCTATAGAAGGTGATGGTAACTCCTTCATGTTCAGGTCCTGAACCAGCATAAAATGCACAGTAGACAATGACATTGGTTATAAAGGAATTATGTAATCTTAAAGGATGAAGAACGTGTTTATCCACACCTGCACACAGGTGCTGTGGTATAAAGTTGGTACGCTGGGTAGCTATATGGTGGAAAACGGCACCCCTTGTATAAGGATAGATATTGTCATTGTAACATACACATCAGTGCTATTTGTCCAAATGACAGTGGAAAGGGTGGTGCAGGCTTTGAACTCGTGAAACATTTGCCTACAGTGATTTAATAGGTCTATTCAGTTCCAAACATCCAAATACTGAAGACATGAGAAATATTATGATATCAACATGTGCATGGACTTGCTATGTGTGCACACGGAATGTACACCTATGCACATTTGTGTTTGATTTAGTAAAGTCTTGGTAAGAGCTTTCACATCTATGTCTTTGAAGATGCACACTAGAATTTTCATTCTGTCCAGTCATCTGGTTTTGATGTTATATTATAATTTTTCTCATAAAGTAATCTAGGGCTCACTCTCTCCTTTGCAATCCTCTGCAAGTATTGTAAACAGTTATCAATTCACTGTCGTAGTTTCTTATATCTTCAACTCACTACTTAATATGTTCAGTAATTCTCCTGGCATGTGAGACATGTGGAACAAGGTTGTAATCGGTCTGTCCATATTATTGACTGGAGTTTCTGTAACCTGTGTTGTTTCTGCATCAGTTTCAACTGACTGACTTTTCATAGTAGGTTGTGGGTTTTTAACTCATTGGAAACCAGAATTTTAGAATGGATACTTGATATTGTAAGTTTGACCTACTTCTGTGCTGCTTGCTATTAGGAAAATAGACCAGAGTGCTGGGATATGACTAAATTGTGTAAATCCTGTTTGGTGATTTGGGTTCTTTCTTTTACAACTGTTCATTGGAGCAGGACAACATTTAGTCTCTGCTAAGTTGTTTTCCTCCCTAAAGAAGAGAGATACTTCCTGGTACCCAAACTATGGCTTGAGGATTCAGAGCTTGTCCCTCCCTGCTTGTGAAAGCTGTCACAATTCCCTGCCAATATTGGTTCATCTTTTTGGATAGGCCATTCTTTTTTCTCCTGTATTTCTCTTAGGTCATTGTCACCTCTGAACTCTCTTTAAATGTGTTTGCTCCTTTTCATTCACTTGAATGCTTGGAGAGGGAGCTGTTTATATCTTTAGTTTTTCATTTGTTTGTTTGCTTGTTACTCCTGTGAACATCTCCCCTTTCTGACTATATCCCATTTCTATCTCCTCCAGGTTTGAAGCAAAGATACCTTTCCATTCTCTTGGCGTCTCTCAGGGAACCCCTTTAGGACTGCTGTCATCACCCTGAGGTTCCCTTCCTTTTCACCACCATGCAGTAATCACTCTCTCATTGCCTGATGTCTAGCATCTCAAAACCGGTTGTCCCATGTTATGTTGGGCTATGTTGACAAAAGACTTCATTCTGTTGCTCCATCGTGGTAGTGTGCAAGATGCTTTGTGACCACATTAGTCTGAATCAATGACATCCCTTTGCCTCCCTTCCTAGGTATCACTAAATTAATTCTCACAACTTCCTTTTGATCTTTTGTTCGTGGTTTCAGGTCTCTTTGCCTGCAGAATCACCCGTGCCTGGACACTTCACAACACAATAGAATGACTTTCTTGTCTCTTTTATGGAGGCTCATTTTCTGTCTCTGCATGCCAAGCTGAGTTACTGAATGAAAACTTGACAAATGTACACAGAAACCACAAACATTCCATATGAGCATAAATTAGATTGTGTATTCAGCTATTGATGAGAAGACTTTAAAGATGCTTCTCCCACTTTGTACTAAGCATGTGGCATGAAAATTCTTCTCAAATCAGCTCCATCTCTCCACTTTATTTTTAATCTATAAACTGCTTTAGTTTTTCCAAGGAAACATAAGCAGCAAAACAGGAGGCTCTACTTAACCATCTAAATTTGCTAGCCAAATCTATGTGACTTCCTCTTGAATAGGCTTATCTAAACCATGATCAACTGGTTTTTATGAATTTACCAAGCAAATTGTGTAACCATGCTACACACGGGTGATGTAAGATAAAATGAGAAAGTTCTTTTATCCTTGCAAACTTGCAGTATATAATGGAGGCAGAATTTAGTCCGACAATTAAGCATTCGTGCAGTGCTTGCCTTGTTTTTCCAACTTGAGCCTGAAGTGATGAGTAATCCTGCTCATCTTCCCCTGAGGGAGAAGAGAGGTGGTTACGATGAACCCTGGAGACTAAGTGAAGAAAAGCAAAGGTGGGGCAGCTGAGGGTCTCACAGATTTCTGGATTAAAATTTTAAATGGATGGTTTTATCTTTGCTGGCTGAGATGGAGAATCCATGGAGAGCACATTAGGAGAAATGTCTTCAGATTGCCTTACTATCTATTTCTATCAATTTCTACCAGAATAGTAAGGTTTGTGTATAGCAAATAATACAAATTAAGTCCTTAAAATTGTTTTGTTTTGTTTTGTTTTGTTTTTAGAAAACTCAATATTTCTTTATTGTTTAATTGTGTGCTAGTCCTTCAAATTTGGATACTTTTTGCAAGCAGTAAACCAGTTAACGATAGCATATAGATTCAGCTAAACCATCTAAGGGATCACAACTGAATTGAATCACTGCATAATTTGGGAAATTAAGATTAAGCAGATTGGCCTCACCATTTCCTAACCTTTCATAATTAGATAACAGTGCAGGCAGAATCCAGCCTCAGAGCCCAGTAAACCAAGTCCTGGGTCACATGCTAAACTTTTAAGGAGATAGCAAGCATGGATATAGATGTAATTATTGGAGGTTTAGACACAATGAGCCCAACTTGGTGTTTGGATACAGTGAGCCACAGTCACTGTAAGAATGTGTGACATACTGTACTTCTGGCAATGCCAACCCAGACACTGGCGACCATGTTCAAATGCAAGTATCACCCACAGATTTCAAAGGCTAGATGTCACTTGGTGTGAAGAAGCTAGATGCTGTTGGCCCCATAACAAATAACAACCCAACTATTCTATGGGCAATATTAAAGTCCCTGGTGCTGAAAAACTACACAGTTCCCACATCAACTCCAACTGCATTTTAAGTCTACATGATCAAAGAATTCCTGAACAGAACACTTGCCTGACCAAGCTGTCATGGGGTATCAGATGATAGTGTTGTATGGTTCCTTCAACTCAGCACTTCTTACAACACGCATGGAAGGGTTAAGATAGAGGCTTAATCCTCTGCTTTCTGATCACTCTATGCCAAGTACAAGAGAGAGCAGGCACATGCTGTTCTCACCTGCTAGCCCAAGTGGGTTTATAGCATTCACTGGGGCTGTTTTTCCATTTAGCTGGCAGCATCCAAAATTTTACTGTCCTTAGAGAAAAATGAAGTCATTTATCTTTCTATTTTTGTTGGAGTGTGGATGGTGTGGATTGGTAGGAATGGGCAGGAGTATTAAGTTGGAGAAACAACCGTAGTAGTTTTACAGGTTCTGTGTTGAATTCCTCTTGTGACAAACATAAATCCTGAGTAATTCTCATTGTGAAAAATGAAGAAAGTTATGTGAAGCCTACTTAAAATAATTAAAACAAGTGAGATCAGAGCTCATTGGTCTTTCATTTTAAGCTGATGTCACACAGGGATGGCCATTTCTTCTGTTGCCAGAAACTCCCATTTCTGTATTAGAGAGATTGGTTTTTCACGTCTGAATCCCATAAAATAGAAAAAGTAACCAGATTTCCTTGTTTTCAGTGAAAAAAAAAAAAATGAATCTAGACTGACAAAGATGAGCCTGTGTTAACACAGCCACCAACCTAGACATTGTGTTTAGAGGGACCTGCTTTCCAGGTGCCTATTGGTTGGCATTTAGAAACTGTGTTTCAGGACTTTCTGGTGCCCAAACTATTTATAGCAACAACACAGAAATTAATAAATTGGCAACTCCCCCCAAAAGTCAGGGGAAATAAATAAAAACATAAGCGACAAAAGATGATATATTCTAAGTTGAAGTTAAGGGACCATAACTAAATGATGGAATTCCAGTAAGAACAAAGGACAGGGATAGCAAACATAAAACAAAGCCATCAAAAAAATTTCTAAAACAACAACCGAAAAAAGCATCAATTTATAGATTGAAATAGTTTCCCAAAATAACCCAAATGCAGGTAGCTGATGAGGTAACTTTGCACTTCTCAACTGTATCACTGAGAGATACTGAGTAAAGAAAATATTCCTTTCTAAAGGAACATTTATTTTTGACCTAAAATTTCTACCAGTATTTTCATACAGTGGCATGTAGATGTTATGTGAAGGTAACAAGGCATAAAGTGTCTGTCTTGAAGACATCCTTACTTATGAATGCCACTAATGATTTACTCCAGAAACAAGTGAGTTGACTAAGGATACTGATGAATTTCCCAACAAGAAATGGAAAAGAGGAAAACCTGGCAGAGAAATGCAGAGGACCCAACATAACTATGCTTGCCTTTCTATTGGGATTTTCTTAAGAATTTCATACATGAATATGTTCTTCTTTATCTATCCTGCAAATCCCCTCCTGTCATTTTCTCCCCTACATCCAGACCTCATTTCCCTCCAAACTTCATGTGCTCTTTTTTTAGAAAGCCTGTGGAGTCCATTTACTGTTTGTCATCTGTATGTGGGTGTCGGACCATCGACTGGAACATAAGTAACTTCTCACAGGCCATATCCCTGAGTAAAGCTGACTTCTTACCACAGCAGCCATAAATTGCCAGTATTTCTTCAGATAAGAGTAGGATTTCAGGAGTGTCTGCATCATACATGCTGGGTTTTCAGTGATTTGATCTTGTGCAGGTCTTGTGCACACAGTCACAGTCACGGTGTGCTTATGAGTGCAACAGTGCTTCCGTGTCCTGAAAATGACTTAATTCTTGATTTATATTTGTTTAACATTAATTTAAAACTTTACAGTGTGCTCATAAGTAGGTGCATTGTGTTGTTAGTTTTCTCCAAGAGAAATAACCATTATGGCTAAGTGGAGGAATTGTGACAAAGAACTGTCTCGATGGTTCACTGTCTATTCCTTATTCTATCCCCATATTATTTATTACCAAGTGCATAGGTAAATGTGACAAGCATATTTTTATCATCTATGTCTTATTTCCATCCCATCCAGGCAATTTGTCTCACTTGAAGATCTTCAAAACTCTACTGAGTTTCTAGGCCCCTCCAACCTGTAGCTATATGTAGGCGTGAAAGGATGGAAGAGAAACTGAGAAATGTCTTAAATTAATAGGAGGAATGGGGGGGGGAACCTTACAGGTTGGACATCATGCCCTGTGCTGTGTGGATAGTCCATTATTTCATGCTATGAACATGCTCCCAAGGTTTTTAACATCCATTAATCTCAAATGAAACCATCTTGCCTCTAAAGAGCATATTCTAGTTCTAACACTTTAATAAAATAGCTAAACAAACACCAAGATAAACAACATTTTGAATAACTTATCATGTAAAAAAAGATGTCTGTTTAAGAAGTTGCCATTTTTTTTTTCACATGCACTTTTGTTTGCTGTCCCATGTTTATTGTCTACACAGGAGAAAACATAGGTTTCTTCTGGAGATGACTTACAAATACACTGTTAGGGAACAGTTTAATGTAAATGTGGTTTTAGTTTTGTAAAGTAGTTTTGAGTATCTAAGGCTCCAAAGATTTGAGGCCCCATGACATAGCCAAGGAGTCCACCCCCCTCCCCCAGCTAGCTGTGTGCTGTAGGGTAAGACATACTATGCGTCTTCACCTCCAGGAATACCAGCCTTGTAATACCAATGCATGCCCAGAGCTGAAGAAGACCACACCGTGGACCCCCTGGACACCGGTCAACATCTCTGACAATGGAGGCCACTACGAGCAGAGGTTCCGCTATACCTGTAAAGCTCGCCTGCCAGATCCAAATTTGCTGGAAGTCGGAAGGCAGAGGATAGAAATGCGGTATTGTTCCAGTGATGGGACCAGCGGCTGCTCCACAGATGGTAAGAAGGTCCTGTGGGGACTGGCCACTCTGTGGAAGGCCTTTGACCTTTTCTCTAAGGGATTAGAAAAATAAGGGGAGCCCCTGTTCAAAAAAATGTTGTGTTTATGGTGATCCAAAATAGTTTGTGTGAGATTTACTTAGCATAAAAAAAAATGATGAAAATAGTAGTTGGAATAAAAATAGTAGCAGAACGTAAGATTTTGCCCTTCTTTAAAAAAAAAAAAAAGTAAACAAAGATAGTAGAAGTACATTTCTTTTTTGATACCATAAAATGACTTTTCTGATAAATAACACATTTGATCTGACTAATAGTGCTTTTCCCTAGTGGTTTTGTTAATCCCTTCAGTGTGGTCATAGAAAGCCCAAGTCAGATCCAGCCCCACCCACTGCCTGGCTTATGTATTACCTGTAATGGGACCTCAGGCAGATGTCTCCTGGAGTTCAGCTGTCTCCACTGCAGGAATGGTTGAGCCTTTCTCTTGATACCTTCATTATTTGCTTTGCTCTTTCTTTTTTCTAATACTTTTATCTAATGGCACACAATGTATTCTAGTTCATAAAAGAAGAGAGACACTCATGGGGAAGTTCCGAGAGGGTGGCATCATGAGAAAGACAATTACATCTCCTGACAGAACATTCACTGGCATTTCTCAGCACTCTATGATTGTGGTCTTACGTAATTCTCCCAACACAAGTGTAACACAGAATGTCCTGGGAGTCACTTTTTTTTTTTTTTTCATAGATTGCTTTTCAGACATAGGGAGGGTTGCTCCAATGATAAGGATAGCTTATTGGAACTTGCAGATAGGGTGACATGTTTTGTAAAGTGTGCTGGCATAATGCAGTGGGGTAGGGGGGGTCAGAGAGAGGGAGAGAGGCCAAATAGTCCCTCTATAGCAAGCCAGGCATGTACTTGGCTGTTGCTAGGTAACTGTGAAGCCTAGAAGAAATGCTAACATAGAGTACATTTATAGAGGGCATTTTGAGTTTCTTCTCCTATCCCAGTAAAGCTCTAAGGATGGGTCACACTACTCTCATGTCACAGGTCCCCAAGCCTCTGGGAGCAGGTAGCTTACCTGGATACCTGAGGAACAACGGTTATTATCAAGCACTGTCCACTCTCAAAGCACCTCTCTATCCACTGTGTTTGCAGGTATTGACATATCTCAGACTGCTGTAGAGTCTAACAGACCACCTCTCCGTTTCTTAAAGGGGAAGGAATCTATTCTAATAAAGGGTCTCATGAAAATAAACAAACCACTTAGGGCTGATAGCATCGTCTAAAAGATGAGCAGCAGAGAGCAGTCAGTCTAGCTTCTTTATAAAAACCTGCTGCTCAAAGAAAAGATTTACTTGGAAATTCCAGGAGAAAGATAAAGGAGACCCAACTGCAAATGGACATTCTGTAATGGGTGATCTTGTCATTTCAATCAAGGTTATCAAATAAAATATGAGAACTCAAAAGATGAATTTCAAATATTATTTCAATTTCTCCTATTTAATTCTGTGATTTCGGTACAATTATATCCCATATAATTTCATAAACACACCTATGCCCTGTGAAGTTTTTTGAAGTCTATGTGGAAAAACACATATCCTAAAATATTAAATTCTTCATCTTAAATGAATGTTTACCTTATCTTCCTTCATTTTATTTGACAGATATGGTGACCTTTTTACCAACTCACTGGCAAACCTTTTCTGTATGGGCCATGAACATTTATTTATTGTGGCATCAAAGTGAAAACTTGAAAATAAATCATGGCATATCTTTGTAACTGACTTCATTTTCCTTCCTGAACGCATATTTTAAAATTCCTTCCATTGTCAGATACATATAAAACCAAAGCTAGTATGTTTTAAAGATTAATAGTATATATTCAGGAAAAAAATACTTTATAATTTTTAAAAATAATTTTATACAAAATTATAAATTTTTATAAAACTCAAAAAGATATCCTACATCTTATTAAAACCGTAAGCATTGTCCATGGCCCAAAGAAAGGCAAACAGTCTGATTGGATGGTAGTGAGTTCTTAGGACCATTCTTGTTATTGATGGCTTGAAAACTGAAAATTGCTTCTGACCACACAACAGGAGGCTTAACTGTCCATCCATCGTTGTTTGTTTATTGTTAACCCACAAAGCTCTGGATCCTTCCAGAAAGCTGCTCTTAGTGCCTTTTCTCAGGTCATCCTCCTGCCTGTACTTCGCCATTTCTAAGCACACAACGAAGTTGCTAGAGATAATCTGTGGGGATTGGGTTTGGGGGCTGGCTTCTTTGAGGCTGGGTTGCTGGGTTTAAGGGCTGGGTTGCTTGGTTTGGGGGCTGGGTTGCTGGACAGGTGTTGATGAAAACACCACTGTCCTAAAGACAAAGAGTGAATGGATTTAGGATTGCATTGGGCTGCATCTTCCTCAAACAAAAGGTAACTGAGTCTGGTTAAATAAGTTAAAATGCTCAGAGCAGGCCCGACACACAAGGAGTCTTCAAAAGACAATTCCATGTTCTTGTAATGCTCACTGGCCCTCACCCCACCCCACCCTCACCCCCCACTCCCTCCTGCTCCGTTTTGTCAACAAACATGCTTATTTGGGAATGGGATCTGAGTAAAGTCTCTGGAGCATAAGACTGTCTCCATGACCTTGGGATTCAAGGGGGATTAACTCTGATCCTCTCAAAGCATGAAGACACACTGAAAAGGGGTAACTGTGAAGAAACAGACCTAAGTGTGTTCCTTTGTCCAGATGAAAGTCTTTCCTTAACACCAACCCCATGGTACAAGAGGACAGTTTACAGTAGAACTCTCAAGGGAAGGGAAGTGGGATCATTCTTTAGAGATATTTACAAAAAAGGGGGCAAGAATTAGCAATGTGAACATGCTGTCTTCAAGCGTGTTAGCACATTCAGATGGAGTGCCATGTGCATCCTAATTGGAAAGTGACTGCAGGGAAGAGTCTTGAGTAATTGGAGGCTGCCATTCAGCTGCAGTGGTTTTTGGCTTTTGAAGTATGAAAGGACTCACTTGATTACTATGGTAATACTAGACATGAAACACACAGTCTATACAGGAATAAAAAATCCTGTAGAATCATACTTTGGATTTCCTTGGCAGGACTTTCTGGAGACTTTCTACGAGCTGGAAGATATTCTGCACATACAGTCAATGGGGCATGGTCAGCCTGGACTTCCTGGTCACAATGTAGCAGAGACTGCAGCAGGGGCATTCGGAACCGGAAGCGTGTTTGCAACAACCCAGAACCCAAGTATGGGGGTATGCCATGTCTTGGCCCATCGCTGGAGTTCCAGGAATGCAACATTTTACCCTGTCCAGGTAAGTGGATCATGGTGCAGGAAAGACTGAGAAAGCTGTGTGCTTGCAACCTTTAAGTAATGAAGCCACTGGAGACCTCTCCCCTTTTGAGAGATACGTTCTTAAGAAGTGTGTGCAGAGATAACAGCAACTGTTGGGAACTAACAGGATGAAAGGAAAAGGAGTCCTGGATTGCTAACTCATCCTGGCTATCTAGACCCAAAGCATTACCACTGGTTGAAAATCTTCCTTTAGTCTCTCTCCAAGCATGCAGGCAGCTAGCCTGGGGCTAACAAGGTTCTCCTCCCATATTGCTGGATACAGAGACAAGCATAATATTCGATGAACTGCATCGTATATTATGATTTTACAAGAAAGCACATTATTCCTGGGAACCATTTTGTCTTAGTTACAGTTACTGTTACTGCAATGAAACTCCATGCCTAAAAGTAACACAGGGAAGAAAGGATTTATTCACTCACAGTCCCATAGCATCAAAAGCAGTGAGGACAGCAACTCAAGCAGGATGTGAACTAGAAGCAGGAGTTGATATAGAGGGCATGGAGGCGTGGTGCCTACTAGACTGTTCCCTTTGGCTTGCTCAGACTGCTTTCTAATAGAACACAGGACCACCAGTCCAGTGATGCCACCACACGCAATGGGCTAGGCCCTCCCCATTAATCATTAAGAAAATACCCTATAGGCTTGCTTATGGCCTAATCTTATAAAGATATTTTTTAATTGAAGTTCCCTCCTCAGATGATTTAGCTTGTGTCAAGTTGACATAAAACTAGCTAGTATATACTCAGATTTTATGATCTTAGCCCTGTCACTGATGGTTCTTTGAAGTAGTTTGCACAAATACATGTTGTCTCCAAAATAAGTGTTAATTGCTTTCAGAATACAGACAAACCTAGCCTTTCCAATATGGCTTCTGCCAAGTCCATAGAGTCACACTGCCACAGTACTACACCAGGGATACCAGCCAGCTCGTAACTCCACCTCATCTTTTATAAAGAGAGGCTCACCTCATGAATGAAACCCTCTATGGATAGAGTTCTTTTCTGGAGACTGGTAGAGCTATGTGTCACCTGGCTGCCTCATAGTTTCAGGCTCTTTAACACAATGTCTCAAAGACATTATAGCCTTATCCCTGTGTAAACCACTTTTGCCATATACCTGAGGGAAAGCCCAGGAGGTTAAGGCCTGCTGAGCAGGCTTACACATCGTATTTACCTCAGAGAAGACACACGCCTGACACACCGAAAAATATCGATGGGCAGTTGTCAGATGATGAAGGAACAAAGCACTGAATAATTAATTGATCTTCCTTCAACAGAGCACACCATTGATTTGTACACTGTAATTCTCAGCAATGTGTGTGTGTGTGTGTGTGTATGTGTGTGTGTGTGTGTGTGGTGTGTGTGTGTGTGTGTGTGTGTTTGTGGTGTGTGTGTGTGTGTGTGTGTCTGTGTGTGTGTCTGTGTGTGTGTATGTGTGTGTTTGTGGTGTGTGTGTGTGTGTGTGTGTGTGTGTGTGTGTGTGTGTGTGTGTGAATGATGTTAGCCTAATATAGTCACTAATCTCTGGTTTTGTAACATGATAAAATGCAGTGACCAACCGCATCAGTTGAAGACATACTAATTAGACTCATAACAGATAACGCCAACCACTGTACTGTGAGCCTAGTATTGAGGGAGGATTTAGTAGGAGCCTAGCAGAAAGGAGTTCGTCAAATTGACAAGCAGGAATGAGAAATCCTGTGTAGGAGTGACTCATTCCAAATATTGGGTACATTGGTTTTAAGGGCATAAAAATCTTAGCATCTGTTCCTTTAGATAAATAGAACTTTCTGAATCGTTTGAGTAATAAGCTGCCTTATGAGAATTGAATAAGCATTTGTGGTTGAGATAGCAGGTAGATAGAAGAATGATTAGCTAGATGGATAGATAGATGTCTGGTAACTCTTTGGATGGGTGGGTAAGTGGATGGATGGATGGATGATGGGTGGATGGATGGATGGATGATGGGTGGATATATGACTAGATGGGTGGATGCAGGTAATAGGAGGATACATGGTAATGGATTGATAAACATGGAGGTAAAGTTGAAATCAAGCCCCCAGCTTTGTATCATATGATGTTCCTTTTGTAAATAACTAATTTTTTTGAGATTGTGATAAATTATACCATTCCACCCTTTCTCTTTCCTCCCTTCAATGCCCCCTGCACAACTTGCTCTCTTTTCAGTCATGACCCTTGTGTAAAGTGGTGGACTCATGAGCTTTTCTCCTTCCACATTACAAAAGATATTATTCTTGCTCAGGTCATACTTAGGCGTCAGGTTGGTGAGACTTTCTGAATGTATCTTCTGACTACATCCTACATTACTAAGAGACACAGCCTCACACTTCATTCCCTGATCCTTTTGCTCTTGTAGCCCTTGCCCACACCCGTTGACAATATCCTCTGAGCCTTGAGTGCAGTAGTTATGCTGTACATATTATTATCTACTATGACTGAGCTCCACAATTTTGTATTTTGATCCATTTTGGTTACTGTGTGATACTCTCTGTCTATTGCAAAGCAAAACTATCTATAGCCACTTATCTTTGGCTGTAAGTATAAATATTTGGAATATAGATAGGAATTATGCTGGCTTCAAAAAGGGACAGTTGTATATTTTCCTGCTCCAAGATCCATGACTTCACTAGCCCTGAGTAGTTGGCTAGCTTCCAATGCTAGGCATGATTTCCCTCTTGTTGACTCAACCTGAAGTCCAATTAGAGAGCTTTTGGTTACTGCCAAGTATGTGCATACCACTACCGCACCTTTAGAGTTATGGCATCATGATGTTCATTGTTGTGGTGCATAGAGGCGTAGGGCTATTGGTTATTTTTCTTCTTTGGAAACTTTCGTGGTACCTTCTGTACATCATGAAAATTAGTTCTCAGGGATCTGGGTTTGGGGTTAGATCTACCTCAGGATCTCTGGATCCTGTGACTGAAGAGATGGGTATCTTCAGAAGTAGAACACCTTACATCACTGGAAGGCAACTGGATGCAACAACAATAGCCTATATTTTGTGAGTCTCTTGGACAACCCTAACTTATAACCCAAATGAGGGCTTATAAAAACTATTATTGGGTTTTGTACTCCATAGATAATTTATAGCTCTTGTGGAAAGCATTGTTAGCTCAGATGGGAAGTTTTTATTTACACTATGTGCAGTAAATAGTACATATAACATATAATATGTAGTATAGATATTTGTAAGTATATAGTTAATAGTTATGATTTCTTATGAGTTTTTCAGACATTTTACTGTTATTTTACCCTCCTTCTGGATTTACCTCCCTCTCTTCTTCATAGTTAAAGCCCCCATTTGCCCACCACTTTCAGATATGTTCTCTGCTATTCCCCTCTCGATTGGTCCCAGCATCATTACCTCACAATGGGCCCTTTCTACTTTCCAGGTTTCTGTAGTTACTCCAGGCTATATACTCACATCTGACAATTTGGAGCTAAAGGCTTCAGACTAAAAAGAACATTTGCCTTTCTAGGTCTGAGTTATACCATTTAATGTGATCTTTTCTAGTTCCTCCCATCTACTGGTAGCCAAGGTTTTCAATGATGTCTTTGGTCCTGCAGCTGTGCTATTCCCCCGATGCCTGTATGCTTGAATTTCTCCAGCCTCAGGATATTCCTCTTCAGACCACACAACTTTCCCAGCCAAACTGATGCTGAGATGCTGGGAAAGGTCACAGAGTTGCTCTTTCCCACAGCCCATGTGGAAAGATTCTTCCCCTGGGTGCTTGGAGGCAGCGTGGGTGTTATCACTAGATTTGAATCAGGGCTGTGAACTTAAGCCAAGGAGAATGTCATAGGAATGCCATCTCGATCTTTTCTAGACTCTAAACTTGATTTCTTGTATGCATTAGTCGCCAATGTGGATTCCTAGAGATGCTTGGATGTGGTCCTGGTCCCTGAGGGAAAATGTTTCTTGTCCATATCAGGGACAAGCATCATTTGTGATAGTTTTAATTTTATTTTTGTTGACTTGCTGTTGAGCCAAGATTGTGTGTACATGGCCTGAATATCTTAAAATAACTCTGTCCTCATTTTCTTTTAAAAAGCCAAGATTCCTTTGTGGGATTGTCCATATCTTTTAACCAGGGACTAGGCAAATTCAAGGTTGAATGAGTGAAGATAACTTTTTCTCCCATGTCCTATAAAATTCCTAAAAATGTGATAATGTGTAACTCAGCTATGAGCTGGAAGGAAGCACTGCCCTCCCTGGGCTGAGCTATACAGGCAAAAGGAGCCATATTTAGAACAACTTTTACCTAATTTAGAGCATTTAAAAAAAACTTTACATTTTAACACTATTAGGTTCTTAGTGATCAATTACAAGATGCACTACCATCTATTAATGTTCTCAGATATTGCAAACAGATGAACAGGTAAGAACACTTGCTATGCAAGCATGCAGATTTAAGTTTGAACTCTCAAAATCCATATAAATAGGCATGTCTGCATGTACCTGCAACCTCAGCATTGAGAGAAGGGATAGGCAGATCCCACAAGCTCTTTGGCCAGTATGCATAGTGAACATGGTAATCTGAGTGCGAGTGCGGGAGCCCATGTCAAAGCAATAAGACAGAGAGAGCATGAAAGTAGAACGCACCCAATTTCCTACTCTGGCCTTTGTGTGCAAGCCCATGCCATGAGCTTATAGCTGGGCTGGGAAGATACCTGAGCAGAGGAGTGCTTATCTTGAATCCGTAGGCTGTGGCTCTATCTGTGACACTAATATAAGTAAATAAATAAGGAAGTAAATAATAAAGCCAAGCACATACTAAAATGATTATTCTTTACCTTCGGAACCTGCTCCTGAGTAATTTGTCCCAACATTGAGAGGATTGTGACTGTTTCTGTTCATCCTGTTTGGTTTTTTTTGTTTTTGTTTTTGTTTTTGTTTTTGTTTTTGTTTTTGTTTTTTCTGGAATTTGATGCAGCTGTAAAGACAAGTCAAGACTGTAGACCTTGACTGTCAAAGCTAGACACAACAGATGGTTCTTTGTTGCTTTGTGTATTCAAATGAAAAGAAAGTAACTTCAGAGTCACCCATAAAACCCAGCATAGTAAGTGTAAGTTCTTTTGATAAGATTTAACTCACAAGGTTCCCTTTGCCATTCTTCTGTAAACAATAAGGCCCAGGGAAAAGGAACAAGGGCACAGTGACTCAAACTAGGGACTCTGACAGGTGTGTTTTCTCCGGAGAACAATACAGAAACCTGTGGTGTGTTGGGGACACTGTGTTTTCTCCATCTGTAGCATCCTTCTGTCCCTGGATCTTTACATCAGGAGATAGAGAGCACAGGACTTCTACTTAGTGCTTCTTTGGAAGAGAAAAAGCCCTACTGTTCCTCGGTGTAGAAATGAGTGGCCCAGACTTCAGAATGCTGCAGAATCAGTACCACACATTCTTAATGAGCTAACATGCTGTAAATGCACCACTTTGTCCCTCTGACCACATACAGTGTGACTGGCACTTGGGGGTTAATTATGCAGCTTTATCTGGCTCTCTTTCCTCACTGCTGACCAAAGTCTTATCTACAATAAGACCAAAACAGAGTACTGGTCTTATTGTAGCAGTGCCGTATTCCAACTAGAATTCCAACAAGAATTCCAACAATGTTTATTTTTTAAACTGCTATTGAACTATTTAATATATAACTTTCATTTCAACCAGAATAGTGCTTTGTAATTAATTGCTTTCTTTCCTTGAAAGACTAAGGATCTAAGCTTGAGGGTGTTTGTCTAATCTTCTCATGAACTGGTCTTACTTAGGATACATTAAGTGGTAATTCAAGCCATGGGCAGAATCCAGCATGGATGGCAGAAATTATGTGGCGTGTAAGGAGGTCTGGTGCCTGAATTATTGATCCTTAGCTTCAGGACTTTTCAAGCCAGCTAGATAATAAAAACAGCCAAGGTGAGAACTAGCTAGGTGCTACTTATTAATTATTATGACATGTGATTCATGGTTCCAGGGCTAGAAGCTTCAAGTCACTTACTTTTATGGTGCTTAAAAAATTGTATGTTTCGAAATATTTTCTGGAGAACAAATAGAGGAACTAGATGGTGTTGGAAAGATTCTTCAAATCTGTATCTACCACCAAGTAGGAAACATCAAATGCCCCCACACCATGAGTGGCTTTTGCTCTGTATATCATTGTCTTCTATATGGCATATCTTATCTCTATGAATGTCATATTGGTCTGGTGGGGACTTAAGAAGTTCTACATTTTTGTGTCCTTTTACAGTGGATGGTGTGTGGTCTTGCTGGTCATCCTGGTCTAAATGCTCAGCAACCTGTGGGGGTGGACACTACATGAGAACCCGTTCGTGTACGAATCCAGCCCCAGCATATGGAGGGGACATCTGCCTGGGACTGCACACAGAGGAGGCACTCTGCAACACACAGACCTGCCCAGGTACACGAAGCATTGCTTACTACCTGGTTTTAGTGCAAACTCACCTTTCTTAATTTTGAATGATGAAATTAAGGATTGCAAGTCACAAGTAAATACTGGAAATAGAAGAATGGATGGCAAGTTGATCTTGCTTTGCTGGGTAAGAGAGTAGATCGTAGAAAATACATGGAAAGCAAGCCAGCATTTGTAGTGTCCTCACACTGTTGTGATGTGATTCAGTGGGAGAGTCACCTGTAGCTCCTTGTTACACAGCCTATCCCTGCCCAGAATGTGCTGGATGCTTAGAACAAGTCTAGAAATGTTCCAGGGGAGTGCAAGGCATTGTGGGAGAACACTTTACTCAGGGTCAGGGCTATACTCAGAGGTAGTACAGCTAAAGAAAAAATAATGCATAAAGTCCAATGTCTTAGTCAGGGTTTCTATTTCTGCACAAAACACCATGACCAAGAAGCAAGTTGGGGAGGAAAAGGTTTATTCAGCTTACACTTCCACACTGCTGTTCATCACCAAAGGAAGTCAGGACAGGAACTCACACAGGGCAGGAACTTGGAGGCAGGAGTGGGTGCAGAGGCCATGGAGGAGTGCTGCTTACTGGATTGATTCCTCTGGCTTGCTCAGCTTGCTTTCTTATAGAACCCAGGACTGCCAGCCCAAGGATGCCACCACTCACAATGGGCTGGGCCCTTCCACCTTTGATCACTAATTGAGAAACTGCCTTATAGCTGGATCTCATAGAGGCATTTCTTCAAAGGAGGCTCCTTTCTCTGTGGTAACTCCAGCTTGTGTCAAGTTGATACACAAAACCAGCCAGTACATCCCGTCAGCAGTCAGAGAATCAAAGCAAAGCAAGCAACAGGAAATAGTGATGGGAGGGAGGGAGCCTCTCCAGGACCATAGCTGGTAGAGCTCTGGGCTCTGTGGTTGGCAAAGAATGTATCAGATAGCCTTTACCCAAGACCTAGCACTCTGACATACAAAATCACGTGGGGTGAAAACTGAATACTTTCCTACATTTAACCTTAACAGTGAAACACTTCAACAATATGTATACACAGATATATTTAGAGAAACCTTGAACCAAATTCTTATAATCATTCCAAAAAAAAAAAAAAAAAAAAACAGTCTTTTATGTATACCTTTGAGAGAAAAAGTCAGTAATGTCCTGTCAATGCTTATCATTTGGCCTTGACCCAGAACATGGGAATTGTCTTTATTCCTGTCACCAGGACTGAAATAAAATGAACTCTTCCTCAAGTCTGGCTTGGCTTTGTCATAGTGACTTTGCAGAGTTGTTTTTATTGCAAATTAAAGACACTTTAAACTTTCATTTAGAAACCAGGGATTTCCCATTAGTGTGAGATGCTGGCCAACATGGATCCTGTGGGAAATGCCCAGGAAATACGAGGACATCTTTGTAAAGGGCTTACTCTGTAAGAAATGGTGGCCGCACTGGTGATTTCCAACTCCCAGAAGTCACATCTGTCTCAAGAGTTAGTTTACTGACTATTTAAATAAAATGCCTCACAGGATGGAAATGATATGGGATTTAGATTTAGAACACTTACTTTATATATGTTATATCTGGTTTAAATTTATTCCTATGTTCACTCATCCTCATGTGGATTTATTTACTGGGTTGTTAGAAACTATGACGTCATCTTACTTATGCACAGAGCCATTAAATACAGTGAGAGAGTCTAAAGAGCAGTGTGACTTCATGGTGATTTTGTGTTGGTCAATATCATCAGGTAGCCCTGCCTCTCCCTTCTTCTGGTCTCTGCAGAGAGCTGGTCAGAGTGGTCAGACTGGTCCGTGTGTGATGCGTCTGGTACCCAGGTCCGTGCTCGGCAGTGCATCCTTCTGTTTCCTGTGGGCAGCCAGTGTTCCGGAAATACGACAGAGACCCGGCCTTGTGTATTTGACTCTAATTTCATCCCTGGTAAGGGCAGAGATGTTTATCAGTGTGAACAGAGTCATTCTAATATCCAGAAAGGAAATGACCCATTGGGTCAGGCTTCTATCTGCTCTTTGAGGCTGTCTTTGATGAATTAAAAATGATTCTGTCAACTGTTGTGGTTTCAAGGTGACTGGAATACAGATTTACAGGTGACTAGACTGGAATTCAACACAATGTCTTCTATAATTTATTGATTCTAATGTAGTCTGAGGATTTCACTAAAAATTTTGAAAACTAATTGATTGTTTTAGTATCACTTTAAATTCTTTATTATGAAAATATGATGTACTTATTGCAGAGAAAAGGGCCATTGTCTTCATGTAACTCTCAATATACTAGGGAACATGGATGTTGTCACTAGTGTTGCCTTGAAAAAGAGGTTGGTAGTTCCTTTTTCCACAGGCTTATTTTTAATGGAAAAATCAACGTTTAGTTATCATAGGGGACAATCACTTGTTATACTGACCCTGAAGGTGTCTTGTTCTATGTATATAAACCCGTGAACACCAACTCCGTGCATAACTAACCAATTCCATTGATAATTAACCAAGTTTTTGAACCTTAGACTCATACTGAATTCAACATCATTGGTGCTTGCAAATAAAGCATGGATGTAAATTTTCCTCCCAAATCCTTTGTACATTGTGATTGGATTTTTGTTTTCCAGAAGTGTCTGTGGCAAGATCCAGCAGCGTAGAAGAGAAGAGGTGTGGAGGTGAGTTCTCCTGTTAACAGAGCTCTTGTGGGGATTCTGACATATGGCAACCATTATCCTCCCGGCATGTTCCACCACTGGATAAGGATGGCAGGCCGGGGAAGCCCCTGATTATCCCCTCATGTTGGTCATGATCTCTCAGACACTGCACTAAATGCTTCTAGAGACAGACATATCCTATCAACATTTTACAAAGCTGCCACAGTCTACAGTTGTCTGTGGGAGACACGTGGAAACAGACTTTGGAAGTTAACATTTTCCCAATCCCAGAAGGGAGACTTAGCACCCAGCACAGGCTCTGGTGCTATTTAGAATTCGTTTCTCTAGTCATGCTGTTATCAGGTATGAGCTAAAGGAGTCAGTCAGTTACCATATCATTGCAGCCAGATGAGTGAAGAGTAACAGTTTTCAGCGATTTTATATTGGGAATTGTACTAAAAGAGTACAATTTAATCTACACTGTATATGTGAGGGCCGTGGAATTCAGTGATGTGAGGCTACTGTCTCATGTCTAAGTGAATCATAAGTAAGGGGTGATTATCCTGGGAGCAGGATGCTATGGGAATCTTAAGTTGAAAATTGATCATAGAAAATGGATCCCAGTAGATCGCTGGGAGATACGCATGAGGCTTCCACTGCAGACCTGTCAGGGGCATACTCTTGGTCAGCGGCAACATTTCAACCAGATGGCATGGTGACCTTCAGGAAATGCAGGTTAGGGAGGCAGAAGTGCACAATTTGTGTTCTGTCTTTAGAGAGGTCAATACAGACCTCAGGGTCTCATAGGTGGCACCTCTGGCTTGCTGCCAGGGTCTTTCAATTTTTTTTTTTAGCCCTGGAAGAATAGCTGGGTCTTAAGCAAGTCTAGCATCTAGCCTGGTGACGTTATTGACTAAATCTCAGAAAGTGTAGTTACTCTTCATTGTTAGAACCTTTAAGCTACTGGCATTGATGTTCCAGCATGAGCAGGTAACTGGATCTTAGACTATCGCTGATGGGCTTAATATAGCTGATTGCCTAGCATGAGTGTTTGGGGAGGTTTAGAAAAATGTTATATATGTTTTATCTACATTAGTGGGCAGAAAGCAATCCAAATGAACCAACTAGGTGGTTGGTCTCCATTCTAGCCTTACTGTCCAAAAATCAAGAAAAAGAAGAATGGGCTAATAACCAGGATTAGTAGGGAAAGGTGTCTGCCACCAGGACTAATGACCAGAGTTCCATCCCAAGATCATACATAGTGAAAGAAGAGAACTGACTCTTAAAAGTTGACCTTTGTCCTTGGTACCTTGATGTGAGCAGCCTCACATCATTGAATTCCATGGCCCTCACATAGACAGTGCAGATTAAAAGCAACGTTTACTACTCTTTTAGTACAATTCCCAATATAAAATCCCTTAGTACCTTGCACGCACACACACACTCATACACACACTCGCATATACACACATGTACACACTCACACACACAATCCATAAGTAATTGTTAAAAAAAAAAAATGGCATATTTTAGGGAAGAGCCACACTGTGAAGAATCTTACGAGATTTAGTAGGCACCATTTTTCCCTCTGCAGAAGATGTGCTCCTATTGAGATTTCTTTTCACTTAGCTATTTTTAGTTGCAGGAGACACAAAGACTGAATAATCTTGTCATAAAGATGTCAGCTGGCCACAGCTTCCCCAGGCACCTGCAGGAATAATTCATCTGACTAATGGCACATATCTGCATAAGGAGACCATTGTACATCTCCCATATGCAGCAATGAAATATGAGTTATCAGAGCAGTAGGATGTATTTTTATCAGTATGTGGCACTGACTCAGGGGAATCCTAGCAGCTAAAATAGACAGAAATGAGAACTCATGTGAGATCAGCCTTGCTTATCATCGCTATAGCCACAATCTTCAGGAAAAATGACACAATTCTAGTGGAATGGTTGCTGGTGGAAAGGGTGCACAATGCTTTATGCCACAGTCAGGTGCTGAGAGTCCTGCCCCGCTACAGTCTCTATGACAAAGCAGGAAATGCCCAAGGTTTGTAACTTCCCTTTGTGGTCCTACCATTGAACATTCTTGTAGGATGTTCCCAATACATTATCCAGCCATAGTGCTGTAGAATTCTATGGTAGGAACTTCACTGTTGGTTTAGAATTTCAGTGCATCTAGGAGCATGTGTTGTTGATCATTGGTGGTAGTGGACCCAATAAGGGAGGTCAATCTCTCAGGGATCTGAGTTCTTAGAATATGGTGTCCAGGAGCAGGCAGAAGCATTGTACAGGGGGAAACTCAGGGTCAGAGAGCATGTAAGATCTTCATGCATCACAGGTCAGGCCCTGATAACATGCTTCCTATTTTGAGGCTCAGCTTCAGCCCTGGTCTTCTTGACCCAGGACTTGGTGGCGGGGGGGATAGGGATTCTGATAGAAGGCCCCAATTGGTGTCAGAGTTCACAAGTGTCAGAGTTGGCCTTGTGCTAGGGTGGAGCTTCTGCTGAGTGGCAAGTGTCAGGAATGGGCACAGAGAGAAGGTGGCTCTGCAGACTTCTAGGGAGGAAGCCAGTGGCAGTCAGTTGTAAAGACCAAAGGCCCTGAGGTTGCAGAGAAATCTGTCTTCTCCAATGCTCTCAGGGGCTTTCTCTACAGTAGGGGTGTTACTCCATGTCCACACTGATGTTCAGTAGCTCCTCCACAGTCCCATTTGGTTCTGGGGTTGACAGATTATGAAAAACTCCCAGGTGATGTTGCAGTCCATGATGATACTTGTGGGAGACAGCAGGGGTCCTATCCATGCTTCCTGAGCTGTGAAGACACGAGGTGAACAACCAGAATGCAGTTAGCCCTCTAGTGCCAGTGCAGCGTGGGAGGAAGGAAGCCACAGTCTGCTTTACATGACTCTCATTTAGTCCTGCTCTGAGCCCTGCAGGAAGGTTAGGAACTTCAGCAGCAGCGTTTTCCCAAGAAACATGGAGGTTTCCAGATGGTTGTTTCTTAGCCATTCCATAACTCTTGGTGTGTTGCCAGGATGCAAATCAAACCACTCCTGTTGTCAAGATATACATCCTTGTAACTCACTTTTTGAGTTTCTATTGCCAATACCTCAAGGAAAAAAATCTCAAAATAGGTACCTATTAAAGAGACAATCAATGGGTCAAAAGAGAATAATTCAAGTCCAGCTTAAAGATTATCTTTGAGGCCTTTAGCATGAATCCTTTTTTTTAAAATATTTTTCATAAGATAACCTAAATGCTAGTTATAAAAAGTGCTCCACACGTTAATATCCAAGTGTGTGTGTGTGTGTGTGTAGAGAGAGAGAGAGGGGGAGGGGCTATAGCCATACAAGATAAATAGATGCTCAATCTGTTAAAGCCCATAGACACACTTCCTATAGAAAACCCACAGGACAGTGGTCACCATGCTCTTGAAGATTCTCTGAGGTTTTCAGATAAAAGCAAATGTGTTTTAATTGTAATCCTAACAATGTTCATGAGGTTTGAGGAAATTATTTAAGTCTATAAGAATACTAATTAGAACGAGGTTGCTTGTTGCAGATAAGTTTTTCTAGACCCTGACATTTCCAAGAACTAAACTACTGTGACATCTATACCATACACAGTACCTCCTTTTGACTTTCCTTTCACTTGGGCACTTTAAGGGTCAAGTAGCGTGTACTTCTCAAGAGTGATGTGACATTGGCCTTTTCTACAGAGTTCAACATGTTCCACATGATGGCTGTGGGGCTTAGCAGTTCCATCCTCGGCTGCCTCCTCACACTGCTTGTCTACACATACTGCCAGCGGTACCAGCAGCAATCCCATGATGCAACTGTCATCCACCCTGTCTCTCCTGCTGCCCTCAACAGCAGCATAACTAACCACATCAACAAACTGGACAAATATGACTCTGTGGAGGCCATCAAGGTAAGGAATCTACAGTAATAGCTGTAGCTAGGTAGGCCACAAAGGCAGGTGACACTGGAGCCAGGCTCAGTGATGGTGGTCCTGATGATGGATACAGAGAGCCCAGGTATTCCAGATCTTTGGGTGTTGGCTGGGTGCTCTTTGGCGAGTATAGACAGTTTGTAGGTTTTGGTGTATCCCCTGTTGTAGTTGTAGGAAGTCTGTGAGTATTGGCCAGATACTCTTGAGAGTAGAGCGTGGATCTTTGGAATTTTGTTTTTTTATTTGCCTATTCCTATTGGAAATAAAAGTTTAAAAAATGACATAAAATGCTGGTAGATAGTAAATCTTGGGCAGTGTCTGGTTATGTTACAACTCTGCTTCTTGCCTTTGAAAAGAGGTCTTTCAACAAAGTGCCTTCAGCCAAGGACTGGGCAGCAAGATAAAGGCCACATTATGGCACTCAGATGTCCATGTGCATTTTAGGAAACAAGCTGAGTTCCCTTCAACTTCAGTATACTCCTATGTAAAATGGATATAATAATATAATATAATATATATATATATCATATATATATAACATATATATATAATATAGTATATATAATAATATAATATAACTCCATGTTATGAAGTTTCATTGACCATACACAAGGGCTAGCATGGTAGCTCCTCTTCTTACTGTGTTCCTATGAGAGGCTGTGGTATAGCTGGAAAGACATGGTGGCTTTTGTCTGCTGTACTCATCTTTGGTTATTTTCCATGGTCATGAAGGTAATTCTCCTAAGCCAAGACTGACTGATCTTCTGTATTTCTGTTGAGTTAGTTGTTTCCCTTAACATTCTCAGCAAATGTTGGCATAGCCTCTTTCTGCCATGATGGCTAAGTTTGAAATGGCATTCTTTTTTATAAGAATACATAGTACACCCAACACCAAGAGAACACTGTGGGATAGGAGGCAGGAATTACTTAAGAGCAGGAGGAGTGCTATGAAATACTGTCTGCAGGATATGTTATGGCTATCGCAGTCATAGTCCCACAGGGCCCATACAAGATCTATACAAGATCAAACAGCTGCAGTCCAGACATAGATAGGGCATAGATGACCTCAGGATCCTACCCTACACTGAGGAGCTCCTGCTAGTGGGTTGTTGCTGGGAGAGGAAGAATCACTCTTTATTCAGGATATGGTCCATGATAGGTTCCTCATGCTCCTGTGAATGGTCCTGTACTCATGAACATATGGGCAGCATTCATTGAACCTAGTGGGTTATTAAACAAGCAAGCAGAGAAGCAAACATGAAGTTGGGAAGGAGAAATGTTGGGGTGATAAAAGAGGAGCTGGGGTGGGAAAAGGGGGAGCAAATATATTTCCTTGTGTGAAATTTTAAAAATTGAATATAATTTTAAAATAAAGTATTTTTTAAAAAGATGATGGATTAAGGAGAAAGCGATCTATAGAGGGCTCACACACAGTCTATCAGAAGTGAGCTGTAGTGTCGAGGGAAAACCTGAGCTACTGGCCTTTGAAACAAAACGAAGAGGCAGTGTAGCTCGATGCCAACACAACATCGACTCTGTGGTCCTGCTATTTTAGTCAGTAGTAGGTAACTGAACTGGCCTGTGGTCTCACCTCAGGCGCAGTCTTCCATTGTGAGATGATAGTAGACATGTTACTGCCATGATAGGAAGGACCCCTAATGTGTGGGTGTCTGCCTAGTCTATGATGAATCTTTCAATGACTCTGCTTGACTAATTGTTTGAAGTTAGCCTCTGTCTGTCCTGTTTCATCTTTATCTTGTTCTTTTCAGTGTTTACCTTCCCCCTGGAATAATTTGGCTCTTTGTCTTTAGTCTGAGTCACAGAGAGCAACAGCAGAGACCTTTTCACAAGTGCAGAGCAAAAAGAGATTAAGGCATCTGAGTCAATTCATGTGCGCAAAGAAGCTCTATAAGGTCTTTGGTAAAGGATGATGTCATCTGGGCCAGGAGACTAATTTCTTTAAGCATGTGGCTCCTTAAGCATCCATACTCCAGTGGATGGCTTCAGACTCGGAAGTCTATAGGCAGCATAAATTGGAGCCACTGGATTATTTTTTTTAAAAAAACAATTAAATATTAAGGTTATGGTTTGGGAGGTAGGAGGGATCTGGGAAAAGAATAGGAAGGACTAAAAGATGGATATTATTAAAATACACTTATAAATTTCTCAAAGGATTAGTGAAATTATCACATTAAATGCAGTTCTTTCTGGAAGTCTAGAAGCACATCAGTGTATTCGGGGTATGAATGGTAAGTTGAGCCATGTGTATAAATTTGCATGAGTCTTAGAGATTTTCTAGACAGTCAAACTTTGGCTTTCTGATCCTTGCTCCCTCAGTTCTGTCCTGATTAAAGTGCTAAAGTAGGCCAAATGCTGTTGAAGACAGCCCTCCTCGTCCAGTGATTAACCAAGTCTTCCTTGGGGCAAATGAGTTAAGAAGACAGTAAATGAGAAGGCACTTTCCAAACTAATAGAGCCTTCGGAGAGAGCTCAAATTCAACATTGCAGCTCCTGATTTTGTTCACTTGAAACACTATTTACTGAGCATTCTAAATCTTTTCAAACATATTTTACAGGCATTTAACAAAAACAACTTGATCCTAGAGGAAAGAAACAAATACTTCAACCCACATCTCACCGGGAAGACCTATTCCAACGCCTACTTTACAGATCTCAACAATTATGATGAATACTAGCAGCCCTTACCTGTTTGGCTCCTTGTAAACTCTCTGCTCCTCAAAGCCGTGCTCCATGACTGCCCATATTTCTGAGACTCCAGAGACGACGTGTGGATCCATTTCAAGTGCATTTCAAACCAGGACTTTCCCATCGCTACCAAAAAAAAAAGCGCACACCCTTAAATGCCTAAATGTGGTGTTGTGAAAAATCCAGTCTATAGAAAACACTTGGTTGTTGCAAAGTGAGCCATGGTATGACGTTCTGTATTGTCCTCATCCCAAACTCTAACTGGTCTACTGTTTTTCATTAGTTTTATTTCATGAATGTGCCAACCACGTTAGAAAGTGTCTTCGAAAACATAGTATTGTCATGCTTTTGAGTGCAGAGGGTCAGGATGTTTTCACTTGGAAACAAACAAACAAACAAACAAGTGACCAGGCACTTTATTCTGAGAGATGCCTTTCCCACACACACAGGGTCCAGAGTAATTCACAGAATGAAGGTGTGGCTAATGCCAACTCTCCGAACCTGGGTGACTGTAGTTTCTTGGAAACAACTTTGCACTTGGAGTGATTTCCACCTACCCTGGACCTGCTGAGTCATGGTCTACTGAAACCCTCTGCTTCGTCTGGGGCAGTGACTGTCATCACTGTTTGGTGAACACATGAAACAGAGAACAGCCAGAGAGACACACAGCAGTGTTCTGCAGCTTGCAGTGAAACTAACCTTACCATGACTTTTGGATTCCCTGTCATCCCAGGAAGCTCCCTGCTGTGCTATGGGCCTAAAGGCCACCTTCCTGGCCAGTGAGCTTCCTGGCTGAAGAGCCAGTCTGAGCTTTTGGGTAAACTCCACAACCTTCCCTCCCTCCCTCCATGAGGAGAAAATTCTTCAGCATTTATGATGGAAAATATTGAAAGTACCAAACTGTAATTGAAAGCTACTTTTTACAATTGTTTTGTGTTATGCAGTGTTTAATTAACTGATGTAATTGAAAGCTACTTTTTTATTTTTTATTTTTTTGTGTTATGCAGTGTTGTTGTTTTGTTTTTTTTTTTTTTTTTTTTTTTTTTTTTTTTTGTATGGCTTTTTTTGTATTCAGCATTTTTGGTGCGGCTAATGTGTAGCAAGGCCCCTATCAAGAGCATTAAAGGTGTGTAAAGCTGTCCCTCGGGAGCTCAGTGCAGTCACACTGCAGTGGCACTCATGTGTCCCCTATTGTCCCAACACCAGAGGAGGGAAAGGCTCTGGTGTCTTTTACCTCAGTTGCTGTCTTCCTGCGCTCCAGCTTACTGAGTCCCACTTCTGCTCCAAGGAAGTAGCAGTGAAGTGGTACCATGAGAGGTAATGGAGGAGAAGGTCAGGGTTTCCGTGACCCCTCTCTCATCCTGATGGTTGAATGTTCTAAGGCTACTCTTAAGGTCCTCAGAGGAGTAAAGCAGAGTGATTAGCATTTGATATAGAGTGATCCAATGCTTTTTAATGGTGAAGACAAAATGTTTGTCTGCACCACTGCTCACTATGATAAAGGCCTGAGTAGGCAGTCATATGTGTTCTTATGGGTATATAAACTTTCACATCTATGCAGATGTATAGCACACGGAGGGAAGATTACAGGGTTTTTTATGAGTATATGTTATCTCCCATGGAACATAAAGAAGCAATCTCAAAAAACATTCCAGAAAAAAATCTTATGATTAATCACAAATTATTCTCCTATAAACACATTTTTCAGACATAGCTCTGTTAAAATTGAAATTAAAACGGCAGATGGGCTCTGGGAGATGTGTCAGATGGTGAAGAAATGGCATATGGGAATATCATGGTGGGACATTGTGTGGCATTTCACACACTTCTTCTACAGTGTACACGGCCTCCGTTGCACACACATTTTTAAAATCCAAGCTCAGTAGACAGAATGTGTCAGATGATTTATTCATTGTCTCTAGGGTGAATTTTTAGTGGATGCTTCAACTCATCTCATTACTTTCTTTTAAGAAAAGAATAAATCCTCCTGGCATAGCACTATTTTAGTGTTTTAAAAAATAATCTCCCCTTCTTGAATATTTCTCTAGTTTAAAAGGTCACTTTCTTTCCCCTGGGAAGAAGAGTACAAATATTTCAAGAATGTATGGCTATACTCAATAGGAAATGCTTTCTAAATGACCTCTAATCTGGCCTTCATCAATTTGATATAGTAACCCCACCCCAGAGTTCATAATAAGACAGTTTTCTGATATTAGTATTGCTTTTTTAAAGTCTCATTTTTGACTGCCTCATTCTCTCTTCAAATCCCTACCTCCAACCACCAGTCTTTTGCCCTTCTTTTAAACAATTAGAGCAATTCCTTAGGAATGCCTTCAGTTGCATTCTGGTTGTCACTACCTGCTGCATGGCTTGTTTTCTGGAGGTGTCCAGCTGCAGCTCCTGGTGCAGTGTATGCCATACTCCAGAACTCTCATCAGCACATCACACAGGCGCACACGATGCGCTCACTTGCAGGCGTTCATGTTAGGCTGCACTGTGTGGGTCATGTTTTAGATCCCAGACTGACATTTTTGTTTCCTTCCCTACTTCCTCCCATCAACCCTTCTTCCTTTCCTTTATTTCTTCTTTATTTCCTCTCTTTCTTCTTACCTTGCCTTTTGATGAAAGAAACACACAGAGGAATTAATATTTTAAGTTACATCTGGCTCAACCTGTTGTTAAATGACACTAATCAACTTATTTTCTAGAGTTAGGGCTCATGTTTGGCTGGTTTTCATTAGGAAATTGGCTTCAGTCACACACTTACTTTCATTGGAAGTTAGTCCCAATGTTGTCTAGGTGTCTCCCTCTGATTAGACTGTCATAGATCTTTCTATGTGCTGATATTCTGCAGAGAAAAAAAAGAGTAGAATTTTTGCACACTGCATAGCCAGAGGTATTTCCAAATATACTGGGAATTTTCTTGGAATTGGGAGCTCTGTCAGAACTGACTGAAGCTATCTCTGTGAGTCCTGAGAAACTCTGGGACATTGGGGTGAAACTCTGCTTCACAGAAAAGCCTCTGTCATCATAGTCCTAGACTTTTTCTTCTAAGTTTCCCAATGCAAGCTAGGCATCTCTGCCCCTTAAGACTTACTCATAACACTTTAGCATCTTGGTCCTATTTTATGCATCAAAATGCATATTAAAGTAGATTCTACCTGAAATTAGCATGGATGTTGATGGAAGAGAAGAGGGTTTCTTGAGTGTATGATGGAATGCTAGAGACACTAAAGGAATTGAAGAGAAACCATAGATTGAATGGTTGTGAAGGCATCTGCTACAGAGATGTCTCCATCCCTAGGAAGGACTAATCCATGTGTTTGATCTGGACCCTGTTGACTCACAGGTAATACTGAAGAGAAAAGAAACAGATGTGGAGTGTGATGTGAAAAAACAAGGGTCATGTTACATTCTGCTGATTATCCTTCATGCCCCCTGAAAAGGATCTGGCCCACAACCAAGTACTAAGATTCTGACATTTGGCCTCATCCATAATCAGGTATACTGGGTACATGAATCAGTGAGGGCATTACTATCTTCTTATTTATCTACAAAGAAATGAAAACCACCAGTGTTGATAGACACCCATGTCAGCAACTGTTCCACCTTAGTCATTGATAGAATCAGGTCTTGCCTTCAATACTATAGGCAATTTCTCATCAAAGGGGATTCCACCTATGGGCTATGTTATTATGTAGTTGAAACAGCTCAAGAGATGTTATCCTAAAGATGCATCAGACTTGCACTCAGTCAGTTTGTCTAAACACAGCCTACTGGCATTTGAACTTGCATATATCCCACATGTTCTTTCTGAAGTCTTTTTTTCTTTTAGAATAAACCACAAATATTTCCTCAACAGATCAAGCCAAATTCCTCATCCATTTTCCCCCAGAGTCGTCAACTTTTTTAACTTTGAAGGCTCCCAGACCCTTCGGTGGGCCATTCATTTTTTAAATCACACTTTGGAGTAAACTAAGTTCAGTGCTACTGTGTCAAAAGACAATTTGGGAGCCCCAACTGGAAATACCAGAAGCCATGCACCAATGGGTGATACAGTGAACTGTGTCAGCATTAGATCAACTGGTGACAGGTTATGTTCAAATCTCCTGGCTCAAAACCATCAGTTTCCATGGAGATGTCAAACAGTAAACTTAGACTCCTTTGCAGACTCTCTGGTGTTTTTCTAGAGTCTAAAGATGGAACTGGGCATGCCCAGTTTGTCCATCCATTCTTATACCTTTACTACTTCATAGAGCATCTACAGAGTTATGTTAATACACCACTGCCAATATTACAAAGCCTGTTTCTACCCATGGGTATGTAATACTATCTTCTATCAGTTACTGAAGAGCATTTTGGGTACTCTGCTTCTTTGAAAAAATGCATATGAAATGGGAAAACTTAAGTTAATGTTCTTGTTGACCTAAGAAATGTACCATAGGGAATGCTGTGTGAGAGCTTACTGTCCAGAGCCCAGAGATTGTTTATCTCTGCACACTATCTTTTCAGTTGTTATCATTAATTAAAATGATGTAAGGAGGTTTCCAAGCTCTATAAATACTAATCTATGGCCTTGAGGTAGTCTCTCTGGATAATCTCATGAAACCAAGAAAATGTGTTGCTTTCCAGTTTGCTACTGTTCCTTTGGAGGAAAACCCTGTGGATAATGTGCAATGTTGAACTATTGACAGAAGTTGTGAAAGTTACTCTTCCTTTTGGATTTCATATCATAATGTTGCATTATCAAAAATTTGATACACATTGCTGAAGCAACATAGAAACCTGTCTCTTAAAATAGTTCAGACTGCAAAGACTGTGTGCAGTCTCCTGGATACCAAATTCAGAACCTGGTACAAATAGTATAGTTTACAATGAAAGCCCAGCCCTGAAACATGATCTGTTTGATAGATGATGTCTTGCTGTTTATGTTTATTATCCAGGACCAGAGCCTATATCAGCTCTGTCCCCAAGCAGAAAGCTAGGAAGACAAGGTACATGTAACTAAACTGATCAAGGATACTCTTCAATCAGAAAGAGAAATGTAGCAACGGGGAATCACTAAAATGCAAATCAGGCAGGAAAATCTCCACCCCTTCATAATCCATCAAGAACCTAAAACCAGTAGATTAGCCATAATTCTCATCTTTCTCTGCTTCTTGGGAATTCAATACCGATTGCTTCCAATGTTAGACAAATACAAGCAAAAAGAAACGCCTAGGCTCTGATAAACAAAACTGTTCTTCCGTCAAGACAATAAAGGAGGCTTGTTATCTGCAGAAGATGAGACTGACTTTCTTGTACAAAGTTGCTAGTGCCTTTTATAAGCTATGTGCTGTTGCTTTTCCTGGTTATTGATTGTTCCAATTAGAAGCCATGCACTGGCTTTGAGGAAATCTACTCTGTGTGTCTCTGAACTCAGGAAGAGAAAATGAGAGAAATGTCTCATGTTAGAGTGTGGTTTTGCTCTCAGAACTGGATCAAGAGTGTGCTGTGTCCAGATGAAGTGACCCTGTTCCAGCCTGCAAGAAACTGATGTTGCTTTAATTTTTACATCTTCATGGAACTGTATTAGAGGCTGTCCTGTGGTAGGGGAGTCAGCTCTGTTTCTGTAGACTTCAGTGGGTGTTTCTGTTGCTCTTCATGCACGTACATAGGTACGAGGGAAGCAGACGCAGGCTACCTAAAGTGATACAGATTGTGACGTGAGAACCAAGTAGAACATTATTTGGGCTGTTTTGTCCTATGTTGCAAATCCAATATCAGAACTGCTCAAAAGTTCACAAAATTATTACTTTTTGCTTGAGTTTAAAACATTAGCAGTGTCTTCTCTGCTGAAGTTGACCGCTGATCTGTAACACTGTGGCTGTGGACTCAAATCAGCGTATAGATCTGCTTTCGAGGCATGCGCAGTGGGAGCCTCCGCCCACTGACTCACCATGATGTTCACCTCACCTGCCTATGCAGATGCAGCAGCTTGTCCCAGTGTAAGATTCTGCAGAACCTGTGACCACTTGGTTTTGACTTTACACCTGCTATGCCTCCTTGCCTGTGATAGAAAATAAAATTGTTTGGGATTGCTCATTCATTGAAATTTCTTCTAGGCCAACTTCCACCCTTGTTAAACTTGCAGAGTGTTACCGATCTTAAGATTAAAATTTCAAAGGCAGTATATATTACTTACCGCAGAGCCATTTCAAGAGTAAAATAGCTCCGCATTTCCGTGTCAGTTTTCTGAGGGAACAGCCACTCGGCTCTGTGTGGGATTGCTGCTGGCTGGTGAGTGTTCTCTCCCTGATACAACAGGCAACCGCACTATTAAGCCCTTACGTTTGGCTGTCAGAACCTGCCCTGAACTCTCACTGCCACGTGCATTGGTATTTTCTGCAGCTATCATTTTTCTGTTTCACTAATTAACCCACTGGATTGATATTCTTCCTGAGAGCTGGCCAGGCCCTTGCCTCAAGTTGTGCTTAATGACACCTGGCAGATACCTTGTTTTCAGAAATTAGTTTAAGACCCTAATTATGTCAACCCAGGCAGGGAACTAATTCTGTCTTTCATGGAACCAATTATGGAAGTTCCAAAAAGGGGTGGGCAGGGGCACTTCCCAACCATTCAACCAAACCAAACTCACACCTGTCTAACCAAACACTAATAAGATGAACCATTATTACAGCAGTGGACATGTCTCATTGTGTCTGCCCTACGTGCATCCCAGTATCAACGTCTCCCCCTTCCTCATCGCTTTTAACAATGAAGTCATAAAATGGTCCTGCATTTTACCAAGAGCACAGCACTACTTCCTTCTGAGACCTCCCTCCCCTTCCCCCTCATCATCTCTATGCCAACATTTTGTGGAAACTAAAAGAATCCTAATTATGTACAGATAAATTGTATTATATTTTTTGTACTTAATGTTTCGTGTAAATAGCTTGCCTTGTTCAGTTGTATGTGAGTATTGAAATAAACCCTGCCATTCAGGAAACAATTAGTGGCATTTTTCTTTTCATAGTCTCTCACAGTATGGTGATCCACTTTAGAATCGAGCATCAGAAGAAGAGACGTGTGGGTGACCTGCCGGGTAAACCCCCACAACACATGTGTTTGGCCTTCTCAGGCCTCTTGAAGAATAGGCCACACAGATGCACACAGAATAGGTCATCAACTTTTATCACTACTCCAGTGGCATATGGGAGATGCGTGTAAGTTAAGTCGATCCTTTGACTTTTGTGTGAGGTTGAGTATCAGACCCTGACTGTGATGGATGAACTCGGTACAGGCTTTCCCTCCTGTAGTACTCCAGATGTTACTCATTGTTGCTTTACAAGGTTTCTTCCTGAATGAATTGATAACAAACAGTCAGCACAAACATGGCTAGATGTTTGATCTGGGAAATCCACACTTCGCAGAAAGAACCATATTTCAATATCCATTCAATATATTTACATTTCTTTGATATATTTAAAGTACATGCATGTATTTATATATACATGTTACATTTGCACATATGATATGTATCTATAAACAGACATGATCCTAATATATATATATATATATATATATATATATATATATATATATATATATATATTTCAATGAATCAAAGCCCAAGACAGCTCAGTTAATATAGAGGTCAAATTTTAATGTAATAAAATAAAGCTATATAAACTTAACCTACCAATAGTCATGAAGATTAAACTATTTTAACCCAAGAAATAAACTATTCAAAAACTATTTAAAGTATTCCATGAAAAAAATCTCATTTTAACTATTAGTTTAAAAATTAGGAAATATATGCTTTTGACTAATTTTCTTTTTTTTCATTTTTTAACATTTGTGATCTCCACAATATATATATTCTGATATTTAGATGGCTTCACGCTGCTCACATATCCCTATCTTCTTAGAATGTTCTTCATTTGATCTTTAAAAAAATAAAGTTGAAATATGAATTGAATAACTCTGCACCTCTTAGAAATTTATAATGTAATTTTCTATTTAAAGTGTCTCTTCAACCAAGTTTGAGGAGAATGGCAGAAATGATTGAATGCATTGACTCCACAGCTCTAAATAGTTAATGTAAGAGGAAATTAACCTTAAAATAATCTCTGAAAGTATCATTTCCTGACATTATTATTATTCTTAAGTGGTGCTTTTATTAAATCACATAGAAATGATGTCTGAGAGGACCTCCTCTCGTTATTTTGCTATCATACATTTTCCTGCAGCTTTAATCCCAGTTCAGTGATCCCAGAGCAAGGAGCTGGAGCCCCCGAGTTCGCATTTGCAAACTAGAGTCTGAGTATTATGAACAAGTAAAATTGTAAGTACTAAATTCAGGACAAAGGAAACTCAATGATAACCCATGTTAAGTTTTTCCTCAACAGAATAAATCAGAACTCCCAGAATAAATTAGAAAATCTCTAATATCAAATAATGTTATTTATGTTTTAAAACAGTCTTAGCATAAATTCAGCAGTGATGCCTGAATTATGATTTTTCAACTTTATTCAGGCTTATATGAATCAGGTATTTGTGAAGATCTATTCTTGGATTATTTATCACAGTGACATGAAGTTAAAAACAAAAACAATAAAACCAAACAAATACCAGTTTCATGTTTTCTCCCCCCTTCACTTTCTTTTATTTTACTTAGAATTGCTGAGCCACCTCCTGCTTCCTGTTAATACATGCATGTTACATGATCTCTCTGAGTCTTTATGAAATCTTTACATTCCATGGTGGCCATATCTCTCTTACTCTGAGAGAAGAGTGGTAATGGAAATAACACAGTAGTGTCAAGGAAGCTGTCAGGACCACATATGTGCCCCTTTTTGGGAGAAGATTGCAGACAAGACATATCTCACAAGTTTCCTGCACCCAGTGTCACAAAATATCAGCTTTTCCTTTGTCTATCTGGCTTCCTCTCTAGAAAAAAAAAAAAAAAAAAAAAAAAAGCTTTCCTGGCACAAAGCACAAAGTTATCTCCTAATGGATGGATTCCATCCTTTAAGAATGGGGGAAAGATAGTCTAAGGACCATGACTAAGTAGCAACAATGCTTTGTTCTCTTGCCTTTGCCTCTATAGATTTCTCCTTAACTGGAAAGACAAATGAACTTTGTCTCTTTAGACACACACTCTCTGTAGACATTACACCCACAGCATCCATAAGGTCTAACTTCTTTAGACACTGTTTCATGCACTACTTTTGCCCCATTCCCCATGCATTAAGGAGGCAGTTCTATTCTTGTTCTAGAACTGCACATGTTCACAACATTAGAAAGCCTTCAGTAATCCAGAGTGAGATTAGGAATAGATGGGTGGTATAGTGAATACCCTTTATATGGGCTGTTTTCTTGGCTTTTTGAGTCTTTATGAAAACAGTTCTAAAGAAATGAACCCATGAGATTTGGAGCATACACTGAACACATGCATAACACCCAGGGGGTCACTAATCAGCCTACATTTAAGATCACCTGGTACTTCCAAATTCAGAACCAAGTTAAAAGTAGAATGACATGACATGACAGGGACAGAGATAAGTGTAATTCTCATTTCCTCATGCAAGAACCTTCTTCTTGCAGCAAGAGACTATTATAAAAGCCACAAGTAGTCAAAGTTCAGAGAGCAACTGATCATAGGGTGCCCAGCCCCAATGGATGCCTCTACAAAACAACTCCTGTACCTAAAGCCCAAGAACATTGATGAAATTGGGAGTGGAAAGATTGAAAGAGCTCTGACATAACACTGTGCCTTCCGTCTATGACAGGGAAGCTATGCATAAGAAATCTCAACTACACGGCTGTCTAAACAAGACTCCAACAACAGCTGACAAACCAATGTAGATGAGGAGATCTCACAGGGCTCCACCCCTAAATTAAGAACTACATGCAATTAATAACTGCTGAGAGAGAAAAATTTAGTTTTCTTCAGATAGCAGCCCCCCAGGGCTGGTTATTTAGTGCCAAGTAGTCAGCCCTAGAAACATACAGTCAGGCAACATTGCACAGACTCAGCAGGTTGTTTTTATGCACTTATTCTTTGATGTGTAGAAGCAACAACAATAAAAGAGTGGAGGCCCTGACTTTAGACAGGGAGGAAAGAGGAGGGAAGAAAATTATGTAATTATAATCTAATTAAATAAAAACTAGAATAAATATAAATGTATACTTTCCTTCCCATCTCTCTTTTTACCACCTAGTTCCTTATTAACTCATCTTCAACCATCCCAGAGAGAAACAACAAGAACAACCTGGTTTAGTTTACTGTGGCCAAAGTGTATTTTGGGATCCAAGCTTTTCAGAGTTTTCTCTGAAAAAGATAGTGTCTTTACTGTGCCATGTTCTTTCATAAGTCTTAATAGATATAGTTCAACAACATAATTTATTGACACATGTTCTACTTAGCCTAAATATGGTACCTGAAATTGAGACCCGATATTTTGAGCCTGTTAGTTCCATAAACATTTTGTTTGAAGAAAAGACAGACCATTTTTAGCAGGAGTTAGCATGCAGAGCGCTAGCCCCCGTAACTGAGCACTGACAGTTACTAACAAATACAGATCTTTATATCAGAGCATATAATGGGCTGCCGTCATCTTTGTGCTTGTGCTTGTCTAAACAAGCTTCAAACTTGTACATGAAATCAATTAAATCATAATTCTTTGGGAAAGATCATTAAATTATGTGTTTTACATGGAGAATATTGGACAAATCATAAAGACTTTGTATAAACATCTGGTATACTTGTGATCTCAAGCAAGGAAGAGTCTCCATAGTCCCTGTATCTAGTCAATAAACATTTAAATCTAGATTCCATGTATAAGATAAAAATGTGTTACTTGTCTTAGTGATTCTGGCTGAGTGTTAACATAATGATTTCCACATCACCCAATGTCCCTAAAACTGTCATGATTTCATCTCTAAGGAGAAATAAAAACCCAGTGTGCATATGTAACACATTTATTCACTAAACTGTTGATAGCTGTCTGGGCTCATCTCCTTTCTTATCTATTGTGAATAGTGAAGAAATAAACACTCACATGCAAGGGTGGCTGTGGGATGCTGACCTAGTGCCCCTTAGGTATAGTCCCAGGAGCAGTATACCTGCTTTCAGTTTGATGAGGAACCCCACATTGATTTCCAGAGTAGGTGACACTTCCCCATCCATAGTGAATAAGAGATTCTATTTTTCTGTGTTTTAACTAGTATTTTTTTCTTGCTTGTTTTCTTGGTAACAGTTATTTCTACTGGCCTGAAATGGAATATCAGTGCAGTTTTAATATTTGATTTCCTGGTGGCCAACAATAACAATTTTTCAAATATTTATTGGTGGCTTTCTCTTTTGAGAGACGTCTATCCAATTCATTAGTTTATTTATTGATTGGGCAACATTTTTAACGTGTATTTGATTGTTTTGTAATTATCTGTGAAATTCAGATACTAATTTGATGTTGGAAATTAAGTTGGCAAGGATTCTTTCCTATTCCACTGCCTCTCTCTTCAGTCTGGAGATGTTTCCTTCACTGTGTAGAAGCTTTTTGATCTCCTGTGATCACATTTGTCATTCCTTGGGACTATTTCCCATGCTTAGAGTTCTTTCTTGAAAGGATTTGCTTAATGGTTATATCTTGAAGTATTTGCAACTAATGGTTTTAGAATTTCAGGTCTTACATTAAATTACTGAATCTGTTTTCATTTTAGTTTTAGGCAGAGTGAAAGACATGGATTTAGTGTCACTGTGAACTGAATGTGGTAACTATGGAGGTAGCTCTTTTTCAAGGTCCTCATTGCAAGGAGGAGGTACAGAGTTGGTCCTAGGCGGTGTCTCAGCCTCATACCTTTCAGTTGGCCTTCGTGATGTTTACTGGCTTTACGTTCCCCAGTCTCTTATCTACAGAACAAAGATGAAAAGAGCCTCTTATATCCCAAGGTTATTTCAATGACTCATTGACCTCACACATGCAAAGCTGATCTAAAAGTGCTTGTCTCGGTCAGAAGTGCTCCCCAAACATGGGCATTTATATTTGCATATAAACTGCATATTCCTATAATTGCATATTCCACAAGTCAGAGGCAAATGTAAATCGTGTTTAAGGAAGTGGTATTTTATTAAACACTTATGCCAACTCTAATTTTAAGCCATTAAAAGAGAAACTCCCAGTATATGAAGAAGGGAGATATATTTTTAAAATGAATGTCAAACATGTATGTGTTTGTGACAGGGAAAAAACTGAGAGTTTTCAGAAGTATGGTTTGGAGGTTTTTGAAGACACTATGTTTACTAGATAGTAAGCTAGACCTGAGCTGGAAAATGTCTCTCCAAGCTAGCTTTCAAAGTGCCAGGAGATGCTATGCTTGCTACTGGAGAGGAAAAGAGTCAATAGTCTTATCCTTTGAAATAGGATCACATGCGATATGGAGATAACCAACTATCCTCTGACCTCCCTCCATTGGAAGGAGCTCATCCCTGGGACTGTAAGCCTAGTTAGAAATCTGTTATATAATAAGCTCAAGAGGGCAACTTACTACTACTGTTTAATTAAACTGACATAGCATAAAACTACCTTCTAGATATCTATGATCATACCTACACATAACAGTTATGTCCAGCTTTAATCAGAGAAGTCTTTCTCTGCAGTGAACCTTAATAAATACAGAGGCTCATGGCTGCCTAAGACACTAAGAATAATTGGTGGTTACACAATCCTTTCTAGGGCTCAGGCAATATTGCATAAGACAGGCAGGGAGTATACAAAAACCAGAAGATAGAGTGGAGAGCTACAATATGTCATCCTCTAGACTACATACAATCACTGCAATCATGAATTCCTGTGATTGCCCACACTGGGCACACAGAAAACTGGCCTTCTCAGCAACAAGTCACAAATAAAAAAAAGACTCATACAGCCCTCCCACTTATTGCTAAATTATTGGCTATTGGTAGATTCTGGGAGAGGGAGTGTCATATTTTCAGTTGTGTACCCACTGCCGAGCCACCATACTATAGCTCCAGGTGCATAGTCACAGAGATGACCCTGGTTTAATTCAGTAAGTCACAAACAAACTGAATAGACATGAAGGTAAAAAAGATTTGTAGGTAAAGGGGGAATATAAAAGTTTTTAGAGAGCTACAGAAGCGTTTGGGGTAGGAGTGGTCAGTACGCATTAGTTACATGGGTGAGATCATAAAAGAACAAATTAATGACTAAAACAGTGATCAAAAGAACAGAAAAATTATCCTTATCTGTTATCCCTATCCTCATCTTGTCCTTATCTGTTACACTGCTGAAGTGGGAATTTCCGGTTCTATTGGAAACTCAGTTGTGACTTGTGATGCTTTTCTGGAAAATGTCTTTTAAGAAGTTGTTTTGCTGAAGCAGATACATGAGAGGATGCTTTGTTGAGAGCAGCCATGTTGTGTTTTCTACAAGTTGCCTGGTGAAAGGGCATGTGATGTTTTGCTGGAGCAAATGCTTGTGAGGAGAGTGATGCATGGAAAGAGTATGCTGGATGTGTAATCTAATAGACAGTGGCTAATGCTCTTGCATTGGTTTGCCTTGGAACTGCTGGTCATCATTGGGCTTCACTGATTCTGGTCTTCATTGACAAGTCTTGCGTTGGTTCACCTTGCTTTCTTCCCTGATCATTGCTTGCTTCTCATGACTTCATCGAGAAAAAAGCACCAAACTGGTAGCTTTCCAGCTGCTTCTTGTCACTTCCTAGGTTTTGAAAAATCTAAGCTCACCCACTGATGCCACAGTAAAATGGAATATTTTTATTCTTGATGCTCTTGACTGTCAGAGGCACCCTGTGTCCTGAACTTAGATAAAGGTAAACAGACTTTTTCAAACACAAAGTGCATCTAGTTAATGGTATCATCATTAACATGCATTATTTAAACAAAGAATGTGACTCTCTCTAAGGTTTGCAAAAATTACAGACAAGATCAAATTTTTTTCAGTGATGAGACCAGATCTCTTGGTATCATGATTTGAATGCCACCCAGAACTCGTGCTGAAATATAATTGTCATCATGATACAAATTAAGAGGTAGCACATTCAAAAGTAATCCTATCCTGGGGGCTTTGCACTCTTGAATGAACTGTTCTATAGTGGCACTTTGGGTTTGTTAACAAAAAAGAAAGTTTGCTGCTCGCTAGCCTGTCCTTGACCTCTCAGTCTCCAGCATTTTCCATTGCCTTTCTGTCATATGCTGACTAGGGGAAGTCCCCTTCCAGACACTAGATTCTCAATTTGGATTCTCCAGTTTCTAGAAGAGTGAACCAAATATACTTCTCTTGTTTATAAATTTCCCTGTCTGCAGTTTTCTATTACAGCAGCAGAAACCAAACTAAAACTGAAAGAAACGTTTTAAAAGACATTCAGCATTGGTTCCCACATGGTCTAGTGGTTAGGATTCCTGGTTTTCACCCAGGCGGCCCCGGTTCAACTCCCAGTGTGGGAACAAGATCTTTAGCTGGGTCCTGGGGAGGATGTGAGTTCTTTAGACGAGTACGGAGAAGAAGAAGAAAAGAAAGAGACCCACACAACAGCAAAATACTTAGTGCTCTCTTGTAAAGGACATTCAGTTATAAAATATTTCCTTTATTCTCTGATATTGCTTCTTGACTTTTTCTTTTACCAAAATCATAATCTGGAAAGATTTACAACATTAAAGCAACAAAAATCACATGAACCTTCCTTTAGAAAATGGACCACAAGGCTCTATAACCCTGTATAATGTGCTCATGAATGTGGATGGGACCTCCATAGGCTACATAGCCTCGGGCCCACTTAGACTTTTAAAGAGTTGATTAGTGTGTTTCTCTGCCTCATATTTTTCTAACATTTTTGGATATTTAAATCAGAAAAACTTGTGAAATATACTAAAATCCAGGGTGTGAGGATCATGATATATCCCAGTAGTGTTGTAAAGGTATATATGGGGTTTTGCGAAAAGGGTAACAAGGAACAGAGAAGTCATCTGGAAAGGAAAGTAATAGGTTCTGTTCATAGCATCATCAGTTGAAGACCATTAGGTGAGCCATTCATTTGATACGCCAACACAACTACAAAGGCCCTGGTCCTTGTTCTGTTGTTTGAAATCGATAGAAGGAAGCATTCTTCATTATATAGAATTAAAATACATGTAAACATGCTTCATTTCTGGTGATTCAATTCAATGAAGAGTTAACAAAAGCCTCAAACATTTAAAAATTTGTGCTTGCAATTTATGAACACAGAGAACATCTTGACCTGAGGAAAGGGCTATGTCAACACTCATTTAGTGATCAGTACACCAGTGGCTGAGGGCAACAGAGATACTGGCCCATTTAGCCTTTTTTTTTTTTTTTGAAGGGCCTGAGGCAGATGGTTCAAAAAATGTGTTGAAACTCCTCTAATATTGGGGAGGGTTAAGGATCTGAGTCCTAAGAAGTGAAAATGTAAGAGATAATAATCCTGAGATAATTTAGCCTACATTTCCTCTCCTAGTTCTCACTTCATTTTCAGACTATGTCGTAAGTCCCATGACTCGAGTTACAGAGTATTTAAGAAGAAAATTCACCAAGGAGAACCAAGATATTTTAGGTAGCAATGCCAGGATTACACAGAGGTAAAGTGGAGACACAGGCTAATTATGAATCATCCATAGAACATTCAAATTATCTCACTCATTGGAAGAATCAACATCTGGCAAGACACCACTGGGAAAGGCTGTTCACTCACAGACCCAGAGGTGTAACCAAAGCCTATAGAGAGACACAGCATTACAGAGTAAGAAGAAGGCAGGAGAGGTGTTCAAGAGAGTAAAGACCCTTGGTCAGGAACCTGGAGCTTTGGCTCTGCACCCTGTGGTGTTGAGGTCAGCCAAGGCCAACTAGCTAACCCAATAGGTCAGGATGTGGTATGGATTTTCTTAGTAATGAGCTGATGTGCTGTCTCTCTACATTCTATAAATTAGTCAGATTACTACAAGTATTACCAGAGTACCAAAAACAAAAATGGGCCCAAGTAACAATAAACCCCTTTATTGAGTGTTATAATAACATGCTGGGGGCTTGTGCAGGCCACCCCTGGTGAGACAGTAAGCTCTCACCCTACCCCAGCAAACATGCATTTGTATCTAGCACCCTAAGGGGTGGGAGCTCATTACCTTGCCAAGCTTAGTAATGCACATGGAATATAAAAAAGATTAGATGTTTGGAAACATTAGAGAAAGGGGGATTTAGGGAAACTTCTATGGCTTATCTTAATCCTACATCCATAGTGTGCCAGACTTGGGTAATGCTGTTTACAAAATTTTCATGGTGTAAAGCAAAACCAAGCTTATGTTTTGTGACTTGGAATAGAATTCTTTGAGAATACTGCTGATTGCTGTCCTCATTAGGTTGTGATTATCAGGTCTGGGATATTGCACTAGGTTAGTCTTTGAACAAGCAGGTGTCTTGGTGTCCTTTTAGAAAGTGCTTGAATGTTACTTTAGTGGCGTGTCCACTGCATTCTGCCCTCCTGTGATCCTACAATCCACAGTGCTAGTACCAAAGCAGAATCCAGAAAAAGACCTTCATAGGAGAAGGGCTACCTAAGACATCACCATTTATAAGGGTCTAAGAAAACACTTAATGCACCTTGAAGTAGATGTTTTATTTAAACAGGAGACTGATAATTAGATGTGAGATTCAGAATTCTCCATGAAAGGGTGAGAGGTGAAGTAGAGCCTGATAGTATAGAATGAAAAAGAAGGACATGTGTTATTAACATGTATCCTGAGGCTTCATGTTCTCAATTTCTCTCTCTCTCTCTCTCTCTCTCTCTCTCTCTCTCTCTCTCTTTTTCTCTCCCTCTCTCCCTCTCTCTGTCCCTCTCCTCTATCTCTCTCTGTCTCTCCCTCTCTCACTGTCTCTGTGTCTCTATGTCTCTGTCTCTGTTTTTCTTTCTCTCTCTCTCACACACACACACACACACAAACAACTTTTAACCTAAACAAGTGATGAGACTATTCATTGCCAATAAGTTTTTCCCACATAGAGGAGAAAGTGTTTTTAAAAGTTTCATAGAATACAGGAGGAAAGGAGATACCAGATGGGAAAACATTCTTCAATCAAGAATGATGAATAAATGATGAAAATAAATGAATGTTTAAATATAAAAGAATCTTACCTCATGTTTGGTCTGAAACACGAATGGCTGTCTAACATGCTATGTGTTTAATTCATGAGTGTAATATGATATGCATCTAATTCACGTGTATAGTTAATATAGTTGATGAGTAGAACAGAAGAAAGGTGGGCTATGCAGGTGAAGAAACACATCCATATATTCAATATCATAAAGGGAGTAAAGGTACCAGAGTGATTTAGTGATTTATGTATTTTAAATATAATTGTGGAAAAAATAGATCGGTCAATACAGAAAAAGTGTAGCAATATGTAACAAAGGTGTGATCCATTTTAGTTGTCAATCTGACACAGTCTAGAACCACTTGAGAAAAGGAGCTTCAGTGAGGGACTGTCTAGACTGAGTTGGTCTGTTGGTATGACCGTGGGGACTAACTTGATTAGTTAGTTAGCACTAACTACTTAGCACTTGATTAATTAGTTAGCACTTGAGATGGAAAGACCCACCTGCTGCAGTGGCACGCTTCCCTTAATAGCAGATCCCGGAGTGCACAGGGAGGAAAAGAGCTGAGTGCTAACATGTGTACATTAATTTAATACCAGGAAGGATATCATGGCTCTTGCTGTGGGTGGGATGTGACCAATTGACCAATTCCTTCAAGTTTCTGCCATCTTGACTTTCCTGAAATGATGGATTGTAACAAGGAATTCTGAGCCCAACAGATACTTTCTCCCTTAAGTGGCCTTGTCAGGATATTTTATTCCAGTAACCAAAACCAAAATGAATACAATAATCATGTTACTTTGTGGGTACAAATTAGAAAAAAAAGCTTATCAAAAGTAGAAAGTTAAGACCATAAAGCTCTCAAAACTACAACTTTTGTGACCTTGGCATACATAAAGTTGTCAGAGGACACAAGAAACATAACCCATAAAAGAAAACTAGCATAAAAAAATGAACCATTTTGTTTCGTGAAAGGTAAAGTTATATTTTGTCAATTATTCATGTGTATACATTTGTACATTGTACATGCATGGAGCTGGAGTTACTGGCAATGGTTTGTTGCCTGATGAGGGTTCTGGGAACCGAGCTTTAGTCTTTTTAGAAGGAGCAAGCTTTTTTAATCACTAAGCCATCTCTTCCCGGAAAGACATTGTTAGTACTGTAAAAAGTCAGCCAAGTCCTGAAAAAAAAAAAAACCAACAACTGCAGTACGAATACTCTTGTCCAGGCTGTATACAAAGAACATCTCCTTTATACCACTAATAAGACACAAGAGCTTAGCAAACACTTAGCCAAAACAAGACATTCCCGTGTAAGAAGCACATGAGAAAGTGGTTACATCATTAGTCATTTGGGGAATGTGAAGCCAACTTGAAATACTGCTATGTTCCTACTACAGTGATTAAACTCAATGACAATGCTAACTATTGGGGAGGATTTGGAGCGCGGAGAAATACAGATTGTTGCTGGTAATCAAAACGGAATAGCCGCATTAGAAAAGAGTTCGACAGTTTCTTATCAAGCTGTATGTTTATTACTGAGCGCTGCAAAACTTAAATATTTACTCAGAGAAATGAGAACATATGTCCACAGGAAGATTTGTATGCCGGACGCATAGGGTAAAACTAACAGTAGAAAAAGACTGGAAGGAGTCCAGGTGTCCAGCAGTTAGTGGATGGATAAGCAGATTGTGGTATACCATAAAACGGAATATGCCTTGGCAGTAAAAAGGAATAAACGCTGGCACGCGGCAGCAGAAATGAAGCTGAGAGCATTACACCAAGCAAAATGAGCCAGTCACCCTTAGAATACATGACATACCTCATGATTCTACTCATATCACATTCGGAAAAAAAGAGGAAATCATGGTGACAGGCGAGAGATTTGGATTTCCCTGATGCTGAGAGTAGGAGGCGGGAATGTTCTGTCTACAGAAGAACTTTGTGGAAATGTTTTGGGCAGCAGAATCAGACTCCTGCAGCTGTAAATTTCAAACTGGCAAAACGATACTTTGTTTTAAAATGCACTTGTAAGTTTTAGTTTGTGCTATATGTAAAATTCAGTGACACTGATGGAGAAAATATCACTGTAAGTTAGGAGAGCTGATGTACGCCCTCAACCCCCACACTTGAGAGGTAGAAATAGGACTATGAGTTTGAGGCCAGGGCTGGATAAACTGTGCGTTTCAGTCAGCTGTGGGTACAAAATAAAGCCCTGATTTGAGAAAAAGATAAAAGAAATGGAGCAGAGACTGAAGGGCACCAAAACCAGACATTATTGTGGATGCCAAGAAGCACTTGCTGACAGGAGTCTAGTATAACTGTCCCCTGAGAGGCTCTATCAGAGCCTGAAAAATACAGAGGTGGATGCTCACAGCCAACCGTAGGACTGAGCACAGGGTCTGCAATGGAGGAGTTAGGGGAAGGACTGAAGGAGCTGAAGGGATTTGCAACCCCATAGGAAGAGCAACAGTATCAAATAACTGCATCCCCCAGAGCTCCCAGGGGCTAAACCACCAACCAAAGAGTTCACATGGAGGGACCCATGGCTCCAGCTGCATATGTAGCAGAGGATGGCCTTATCTGTCATCAATATGTTGGGAGCCCCTTGCTCCTGTGGCAGCTTGATGCCCCATCATAGGAGAATGCTATGGCAGTGAAGTGGGAGTAGGTGGATGGGTGGGTGAGCACCCTGATAGAAGCTGGGGAAGGGGTAGAGGATAGGAGCTTTCTGGAGGGGAAACCAGGAGGGGAGATAACATTTGAAATGTAAATAAAATAACCAACAAAGAAAGTCTAGCGCCACCATGTAGCAGCAGACGGGCTGAAGACTCCCAGGAACATGCCAGCCATCGTGTTGTGATGTGCAGGTGAACACCACTAAGGTGAGCAAGCATGTGGTAAAGTCAGGAAAGAGAAGAAGAATTGGAATAATTGGTGCACTGAGGAGAGGAGGAACTAGAAATTTAAGGGTGGTGAAGAACTGCCCGATGCAAGTAGCCTAGCATGCCATCTGAGGCCATGGTCAGATACTAACCCAGACTATAGTCAAGAGCAGGCTATGTCTGCATCTATGGCCCAGAAGCAGCAGGAGTCTGTGTCGATGTCCTTGGCCCATGTTACCACCAAAGGCTATGTGGAAGTCCCTGGCCTAGATTACCTCCTAAAGCCATCTTGATGTCCAAGGCCTCTGTACTTCACTGGATATGACACTCTGGAAAGCCAGCCCCTCCCCTAGTCAGCCATGCGGTGACATGGGCATAGGAGAGCCAGCTACCTGGCCCTACTTGAGCAGCCTGGGTGGTAGTTTGGGTAGAAGTGAGCTGGCCTCGTTGACTGAGTGTGGGAGATCTGGCCCTGCAGCTTGCCTACTATCCTACAGGTGGGATCGCTGTCCCTGGTGGCATGAGTGTGGAAGAAGAGGCTCCACCCCTCGCTGGGACAGTAAGGAGAGCTGTCCCTGCCTCTCACTCACTGCAGCACTTGGGAGAGTGGGCTGCTCCTCACCTGGGCAGAGAGGTAGAGCTGGCCTGGGTGCTGTGGGCAAGGGAGAACCAGCCTGAAGGTGGGAGACTGGGAGAGCTGGCCCACTCCTAGCCAGGGCAGTGCTGGAGAACCAGTGCTCAGGGCTTGAGCTCAGGAGAGCCAGTCCCATCCCTTGCCTGGGCAAAGTGGGAGAGCTGTCCCTGATGGCACAGACACAGGAGAGCTGGTGGGCTGAACAACACAGCCTCGACGCAGGCCCAGGTCCAGGGCTTTGAGTTGATCCACCACAACATCTGTTCATCTATGAACTGCTGGAGCATGTGATACAGAGCAACAACAGGGTATCCGAGAAGAGCCCCAGTGAGGATCCAGTATTCAAGTGGAACAGAAGCCAGAGGCCTAGAAACATTCCAGTGACTTATTACAATGAACATTCAAGTAAAGCTGTTTGGGAAAAAGGGGGATACTGTGTGACAGTGACAAACATAACATAGCATGGCTTCCACATCAAGGTACTTTGTTTGTTTGTTTGCTTGTTTAAATTTTATTTATTGATTTTATTTATTTATTTATTTTTGCTTTTTTGGGAGAAGGTTTCAAGGGTAAAGGGTGAATATGGAGGGATGCGGAGAGGGGTGGGATTGGGGTGCATGATGTGAAACCCACAAAGAACCAATATAAAGTTTTAAATAAGTCTAGACCATTCCCTCATCAACAAAATAAATTTCTACCAAAGAGATCAAAAAGCCTCTTGAAGAAGGGAAAAGAGATGATCCATCTTGGCAAGATTCAGGGTCATCAAATTATATAGATTATATGTAATTTGGAACTGCAATTCTAAACTGAAAACAAATGTACTAGCTTTGTGTTACTATAATAATACACAGAGCATCAAGTTTTAACAACAACAAAAGAGATTTAGTTCAAACCTTTAAATGTTTAAGCTACAACTATGATACCTCCACAATACATCAGCCTAAACAAGACCTGAAACATGTCAATACTGATAAATGACCTAACTTGGAAGGAGGAAATGTCACAGGGTCCCACCCCTACACGGAGAACTCTTCCCAATGACTGGGGATGGGACAGGAGGAATTCCCCTCTACCAGCACATTGCCAGCACGTGGCCAGCTGTCCAGTCACTCCATCCTCCACAGCACGTGGCCAGCATGTGGCCAGCTGTCTAGTCACTCCATCCTCCACTACAGGCATCTGTGGAGTCGCCATCACTGACGAGTCTCTTCTTCTCTCTCCTAACTATGACAAGATCAAATGAGTTTGTGACAGGTTTTCAGAAGGTGCTAGCCCTATATTCAAAAATGAACTAAAACAATAAATGTTTAAAAAGTCAACTCATGACAGGCCCACAGTCTCATTTAAATAAAAAATAAATAAATAAAGTCATTGTGGCTGGAGGCAACCACATTTCAGCCTTTGGAAGGTAGCTAATCGATGCATTCCTAGGAATGGAGAAGGCATCCTACTCACCTGTTGCTCCAAGGCTCTGATGTATGTGTGAAATGACAGGATTGTCGATGGAATTTCCTCTTTTCTCCTCATATTATCCTATTTTAAACCAGATGGAGATGTTTCTCAAATGTTCAGCATAATTGTGCAGTATTTCCTGAAAGAGTTCTATATTTCCAGAAAGAGGCACTCAAACCATTTAGAGCACATTAATGCTCCCTAAACATTACACCTAGAAATTGCCAGGATGATTAACAAGCTCCCAAAATGCCTGCTTTTATTCCCAGCCCACTAGGTTGACAAGGAGAAATGCTATGCGTACCAGTTAAATCTGTATAGGGGTTTTCGGTAATGTAGAAATCCATTTCAAATTTTGGGTTTTATTAAAGACATTTAAGAACTTTTGGTGTCTCTATTTGGACACTGCTTGTGACAAGTCTTTATAAAATAAGGATGCAAACACAGAGCGAGAGAATGGCGAGGGTACAGAACACTGCAATTGTAACAGAAGAAACAGAGATGGGGTAAGCCTGCACAGAATATTAATACAAGACTCTGGAGGAGATTGGAGGACCAGAAGAAGAGGACTATTCCACAGGTTGGTGTACAGAGATGAGGTACTATAGGTAGTAAGAAGGACATGCATCCCTATGTTCTACTGAGAGATGTGCAAGTCATATTTTGACAAAGGAATTGGGTGCATGAGAAACAGACAAACCTAAGAAGTTAAGAAGTCAAACCAAATTGAGGTCTAATGGGGAAAGGACGTGTGATTTGGATTACTTCTTTTCCTGGAAAGGGACTGATGTGATTCAGAGTCAGGCATCTAAGAGGCCAGAACCATCCAGCAGAGCCAGGCAGTACTCACTAATCTTCTTTTGGGGAATGCCTAGACATGTTCACCTGCTGGCTCTGTTTTAAACTATTGTATTACAGGCATATGCCTGTGCATGTATTTTCATGTGGATTTACTTTTGCTCCTCTGCATTCCCATATTAGCTAAAATGAACCAGTTAGGAATGATAGGTAATCCCAGATCCCTAAAGAGAGAGGTGGCTTAAAGTCACAAGAGACTATGTGTCTCCCAAAAGACAATTGAAAACCATCCTTCCAGGGCCAGCACAGAGACTCACCAAGCTGCTCAGGGCAGACTCCCTCATTCCTTCTCTTACTGTGAAGAGAGCTCTCTGCCCTACTTTTCCAGACAATGAGGCCAGGGTGGTCCAGCAGAAGAGTTGGCATTTTTCTTTCTGAACCCATGGCAGAATTGCTCCAGCAGTAGAGGCAGAGCATTCTCTGCAAAGAATGTCCTTGCATTGCCTGCCGTACTATTCATGAAGAAGGTACAGTCTGTCTAAATGTCTGTGAGTTCTATGCCTGGATCTTCAGCCACCCATGGATTTAATTACTGTAAGCAAGTCTGAAGAGTATTTTCTTAATTAATGATTTATGTGGGAGGACAGCCCACTGTGGATGGGTCTACTCCTAGTCTGGTGGTTCTGGGTTCTATAAGAAAGCAAGCTGATCAAGCCACAAACAGCAAGCCAGTAAGCAGAAGTCTTGCATGGACTATGCAACAGCTCCTGCCACCAGGTTGCTACCCTGTTTGAGTTCCTGCCCTGACTGCCTTTGATAATGAGCTGTGATATCATGCTTGAAAGGAGAAGTATCTACATGTGCAGTTGCTTGTTAATTTATAAGCTGTAGCCAATGGATTGGCTGGATTGCTCGAGACTTGGAAAAACATGATTGGAAAATTGGTGGGGAAAAGCACTTGAGGAAGAAGAATGTAGATCGATCTCTCCAAACAAGTGGAGGATGCGAGATATGTGTATCCCACATAAATGTCCATTAAAAGGTGATTTCAACACAGAGGGAGTTCAATAATCAAGTAGGTAGGATGCTTCATTCAATCAGATTCTTCCTTGGCCCATTCCTGCCATTGCCCAGTGAACCCTTAAACTAAGTAGCCATGGTGTCAGAGATGGTGGTTATTCACGGGCTCCACAATATGAACTTCCCCTTACCAAGGCTGACCTGGATATAGCTGCCGATTGAGAGATCTGGCAGCAGCAGAGACCAATACTGAGTCCCTGATATGGCACTATACCCCCAGGGGAATCACCCAGTGATCTGATGACAAGTTGACTACATTAAACCACTTCCCCCATGGAAATGGCCACACTTTGTCCTCACTGGGAATAGATGTTTATTCTGACTGTGGATTTTCCTTTCCTTCACATAAAGCTTCTGCCCCAAACTACCATCCATGGAGCTACAGAATATCATATCCACCATCATGGAACTTCTCACAGCACTGCTTCTGACTGAAGAGCTCTCTTCACAGCCAGAGGAGTGAGACAGTGAGCTGTGCTCATGAAATCAAGTGGTCTTTCATGTTTCCTATTGTCCTGAAGTAGCTGGCCTGAGAGAATGATGGGATGGCCTTTTGAAGACCCAATTCCAGTACCAATTATGTGGAAGTATCCTGATGGGCTGAAGCAGGGGTTTCCAGAAGCCAGTCTATGCTTTGAATCAGTATTAAATACATAGCCAGGACTCATTGTCCAGGAATCAACAGGTAGAAGGGGGACTATTTTACTCATTATCACATTTAGGGACACACTAGAAAAATATTTACTTCCTGTTTCTTCAACCTTAAGTTATGGCTTAGAAGTTTCTAGATGGAGGAACGCTCCTGCCTAAAATACAATAAACATTCCATTGAACTGAAAGCTCAGACTTCACCTCTGCCACTTTGGGCTTTGTATGCCCTTAATCAAATATGCTAAACAGGAATTACACTGTTAGGAGGAATGATTGATTCAACCTCCAAGGAGAAATTGTATTGTTGCTCCACAATGGAAGGAAGGTCATGTCTGGGGAGCAGGAGGCCCTTTTGCACATCTCTTGGTGTTACCACGTCAGATGCTTAAACTCAGTGAGAAACTACAGCAAAGCCCTCCAGGCAGGACGACAATGGCCCAGACCTCTCAGAGATGAACATGTAGGTCGCTCCCCAGGGACAGAATCAAGACCTGCTGAGGTGCTTACTGGGAGTAGAGGAAATACACAATGTGTAGTAAAGGAAGGAAGTTATACATGCCAGCTAAGGCCACGTGTCTAGTTGCAGAAATGAGGATTCTAACCAACATGCATGCTTTTGTTATATTTTGTTAAGAGGATATTTGTGCACATATACACCAATATTAAGCAGATATTTGTGGGCTTTGTTTGTATGTCTTTATCAATGTAATATAACATCAATTATGATAATATCAAGAGTTACCATATTTAAGTTATGAGACACCAAAAAACCTCATAGGGTGACCCTCAAGGGACAACATATTCTAAAGTACATAATTCATTTGTGGTTGTACATGGGATGAGATGATTATATCTTACTAATGCAATTATTAACTGTTTTTACTTTCATTTGGAAATTACTTTAACTTGGAAATTAAGCATTACATACTTATGTATGTAATATGACTGTCTGTCAAGCTGACAAGGAATAGTCTTGTGGTGCCTAATCTTTTTTTTTCTTTCTTTCTTTCTTTCTTTCTTTCTTTCTTTCTTTCTTTCTTTCTTTCTTCCTTTCTTTCTTTCATGTATATGAGTGCTCTACCTGTATATATACCTCTGCACCAGAAGAGGGCATCATATCCCATTACAGATGGTTGTGAGCCACTGTGTTGTTGCTAGGAATTGAACTCAGACCCTCTGGAAGAACAGCCAGTGCTCTTAACCACTGAGGCATCTCTCCAGCCCTTTGGTGGCTAATCCTGGTTGTCAACTTTGTTATATCTGGAATTAACTAAAACCCAAGCACTGGAGCACACTTATGAGGGGTTTTGCTTGATTGGATCATTTGAGGTGAGAAGACCTCCACTGAATCTTGATCATTTGAGGTAGGATACACCCTAAATCTTTTGTTGGCAACCCACATAAAAGGGCATGGAAGAAGGCAGGTTTTGCTTTTTTGTCTGTATGCCCTCCATCTTCCTGGCAAGTTCATCTTATCTTCCTGTCAAAGACTGGCTAAGATGTCCTGCCTCATAACTTAATAACTTCCAAATTCTCAGCCTTTCCCTCAGGATACAGCCATAGCTAGTCATCTTTTCTAATAACTTCCACCCCCTTAGCATATACAGATTCACCATATCAGCTCTATTCCTCTAGTGAATCTTTGCCAATATATATACTGAGTGAGCACAGACATGTTTCTGGCTAGTCTTCCCTAAATTATCCATTATACTATTGAGATAACATTTACATTGCATTAGGGTATTAAAGTAACCCAGAGACAATTTAGAACAAGAGAGCATACATAGGTTATATGCATATAATGTATAAAGTAATTTAGCATACTGTGTTTAAAATCTGAAGGGCTCTAGGACCCATCGTTCAGGCTACCTTTAAGAAGAAAAATAAATAGTATTATAAAAAAATAGTATGTTTCAATCAACTCTATTTTTAATAAAACAATTTCAGTATTTCACAAAAAAAAATAGTATGTTTCAGAAAAAAAGTCATCACCTATGCATTACCTGCACCGTCTTTCCTGTTCAGCATCCTGGACAGTCAAGACACCCCTGTTAGCAATTCCATAGAACTATGCTCTGGAGGATATATTTGGTATATTTAGTCTTCCTGATTAAATGCCCACCACCTAACTACATGATTTTGGAAAGTCAGGAGAGGAGACCCACTGTGTTCCCATATATAAACACATGTCTTCATGCTCCTTCATTATCAAGTTCCCACGTAGCTCTGGTGTAATGGCCCTAGAGTGGCCTTTCACGGGTCCCAACCTGTCAGAATCTGAAGGACTCTGGGCAGGACTGAGATCGGTGCTAAGACACTGCCAGACAGAGAGCCACACTTTGTATGACTCTTGGCAGAAGGTTCACACCTCAAATGTGTGAGCATGAAGTCCAAACCCACCTCCCATGCCTGCCTGGAGGAACCCAGGGTGAGTGGCCCCACTTTCTCTCTCAAAGTTCTCATCCTCTTGTCTCGGAGCTTCCCTCACTAACATCTCCGCTCTCTCCTGTTCAAACTCCAGCAGCACAGATAAGACCGTAAACAAACTGATCCCTTTGGAGGGTCGTTGATCACAGGAGGGCAGAACTGCACTGTGTGCCTATTAGCCCACACATGAATTGATTTTATGTTTCTATAAATTACTTGTAAATATTTTGCAAGTATCCTGGTGTTTAAATGTGTTTAGAGAAAGGAACCAGAGTGGAACAAGGAACATGAAGGATGGAGGGACAGGTTGTTCCCTCACTCTGTAGCTACTGGGTGGTTGGTTAAGAATGCCAGGGACTTGGCAGAGTCACAGGCCAACAGGAAGTACAACAGAATAGGCAGAAGAAGAGCCTTCCTCCCCAACCCCACTCTTTCTGGTTCTTTTGCCTTCCATCTGTTATTTTTCTAAAAAAAAAAAAAAAATTAACGTAAAATAAAACTACCAAGTAACGGGTTTCATTATTGTATTTTCATTAATATGTTCCTATTTGTCCCTCTCTTCCACTGACTTCCTCCACAGCTGTCTCTGCCCTCCCAGGTCACCTACTGCCTTCCTGTCACAAGTTTCCATTACCCCTTTGTTTTTCTTCTTGGTTTTTCTTCTTTTTTAAAATATTTTATTATTTCTGTAATTTTGACAGATTGACATAACACCTGTGAGTCTTAGTTTTCCTATCCACAAGACAAGAAAAAAAACCATTAACCTGGGTCATAACCTCCTTGGGAAGACTATATGAAGTATGGTTTCTAAAGGTAGGAACATGACGCTTAACAGGTAAAAAATGTTCAAATACTTTTATTATTTTTAACTGATTTTTTTTTACGAGAAAATCATTATATCTAGACCCTTTAAGCCTCTGAAAAGCTACCGAACTATCTCTTTTGTGTTTTCCCAACACCAGGCCAGGGCAGGAATGATCCTCCAAAGGGATCAATTTGTTTACAGTCCTATCGGTGCTGCTTGGTTTTGAACAGGAGGAAGCAGAGATTTCAGTGAGGGGAGCTCTGAGACAGGAGCATGAGAGATTTGAGACAGAAGCTGGTAACATCCACACTGGGCTCCTGTAGGCTATGCCTGGGAGGCTGATTTAGACCTCATGCTCATGCGTCTGAAAATGGACCTGCTCTGCCCCTGCAACATCAGCACCACAAGCAGCCTTGTCTGAGTGTAGTTTGTCTTCTGGGATGTGACAAGGTCTCTCAGAAGCTGGGCATGGGACATACGCTTTTTGTTTTGTGTTGAGATGAGACCCACCTCCTTTTAAATGTCACCCAGCACCCACCCTGTCCATAGCCCACCTTACCTTAGAGAGCTTCTAAGGATGAGCTGTTTCCCTACCTCCCCTGTGTGTAGCGTTTCTGTAGATGTTATGCAGTGTGCCATGCTTCCAGTGTCAGCCACAAAGTGAATGTATGAGAGTGTTAATGTCTTCTGTGTCATATTTAGGGGTCTGATTAAAAAGAGAGTAGATGGATAAATAAAGGCTGTTTAAAAAAAAAAGTATAAAAGATGCTCAGGAATGGGTTCACCCTCTATTTTCTCCCAGTTGAGGACACAGAAATCCCTTCTCATACCTCTGCTCTCTTGAACTTGTACTTCTAGGAGTCCTGAGAAACAAATAAATTCTTTCTTTACAAATCATCCAGCCTCTGGCATCCTAAGTATATTGTACAGTGGTGACCCAGGAAACTGGCTTAGAACAGGAATTCCAACCCTGGCCCTGGCAGGTACAAGAAACAGTAGAATCCTAATGGAGATACATCCTCCAGTTTATACATCCTCCTGCCTATACATCCCCTGTAGGCTTGTAGGAAAGCAGAGTAGACAGCATTTCCAACCAGGTATCACCTAATGATTTTATGAAAAAGTTTGAGTTCTAGATTTTTAAATATTAACCCACTCAGATTTGATGTTTAAAGTCACACAGGAGCCTAGGGAGAAAGCTGCATTGGTAAAGTGCTGGCAGCACAAAAAAAAAAAAAAAAAAAAAAAGAACCTGCACTCACACCCAAGAAGAAAAGCAAGAATTATTGCAAACACATCACGCCTGTCATCCCAGCACCATCGAGAAAGTTCCTGTTGAACTGCAGAGGCTCAGTGACCAAGAAGTCTGTTCAAAGTTCAGTGAGAGACCTTGTCTCAAAAAATCTGTCAGAGAAGTATTTCGTGTAGACAATGTTTGGTCTCCACACATAGCCACTGAGTATAAAGGAGAAACGTTCTATATACCTTACAAAGTTTTAACACATGCTAGGCTACCACAGTCTAATACTTGAACCTTGCAGTTTTTGTTTAAACTGTATTACATCAGTGTCTGGAGACTGGAATTTATCTTTGCACTCAGAAGTAGAGAAGAAGCAGAGGCTAAAGCCCTGGGTAGTGCAGCAGAAGCTCACAAGCATCTAATGACTATGGGCTCTGCTCATTCTTTTCCATCCTCAAGTGTAATGAAATGAGAGATTGATTTTTCTTGGCACCATCTAAACAGTAATTTGTTTTTGTTTGGAGCAAATACTTACGTAGGTGAAATTAAAAATTGCCTTCTTGGATCAGGGTGTAGCTCGCTGGTAGAACACACAAGGCAGCTTGGGTTCTCCTTCTAGCACCGCATAGAAAGAAACATAAATCTCATCCTGTTAAATAGGACAGGCAATTTTGTAAATGAAAGAAAATTGAAAATACCTTCTAGATGGGTTTGGATTAATAGCATTACAATGTGATAGTTTACATTATTTTGAATTTGGATAAGGTAGATGAAATAATTTCACCACCTTTTGATGATATATACCAGCTGACTTCCAACACCCACAGATAACTTACATTATATCAAAACCAGAAACTAACATTGGGAATAGAATTAAGATTATTAAACATGTTCCTCTGAGATAGGGCTGTTCTGAAATATCCAGAGACCCCTGTAACCACTAGACACTTGGGTTGGTTATTATAGAGACTTAAGAACCGGAGCCAAAGTACTATTATGTGAGACAGATCTCACCAGCTGGAACTACACTTGAAGAAGAATCAAGGAGGCACAAACTCAACATCTGAACAGTCACTCCAAAGTGGAGAAGGCAGGCAACAGGATTCTCTCCCTGAAACTTAAAAGTTGGCTAAGCCCATAATGGCCGGTGTGTTTTAGGCTCATGGGGTACTTTTAGGCTTTAGGCTTTGGTTTTTAGATACATGATGATGAGTTACGCTTTATGATATCAAGGGTTTGGTAATCTGTTACAGAAATAACAGGTAGCCTGCCTCCTGTCTTGTTCTTGGGTATTTGAAGTTTCTGATCTCCTAAAGCTGTCAGAGTCACTGTTTTCCCATTTCTCCTTGGTCTTAGATCCCTTCTCATAACAGTGAGAAGATGATAATTGCATCCCACACAGACTGGCACAACTTTGATAGCAGATGTCTATGATGTGCCTTTCATGGAGCTATCTTTGTGCTGGTTGTGCCAGGTAGCTTTTTGACAACTTATCACAAGCCTAGGGTCACCAGGGAAGAGTAATCCTCAAGTAAGAAAATCTCCCCATCAGACTGACATGTGTGCAGTACATGTAGTAGGCAAGTCTGCAAGGGCATTTTCTTGATTAATGAGTGATGTTAGAAGAAGCAGCAGCTTTGGGCATCCTCATCCTTGGGCAGGAGTTCCTGGGGTGTATAAGAAAGCAGGCCAAGCAAATTATAGAGACCAAGACAGTAAGAAGCATTCTTCCAAGATCTGATTTAGTTACTGCCCCAATTGCTTTTGGTCATGGTATTTATTATAGCAATAGAAAGAAAACTGAGACATTGGCAGACAGTGTAATTTCTGAGAGCCCAGTCACCAGGATCCTTTTCACAGGAAACTTGTTTGTACTGCAGATATCCCTGTGGTTAGCCGCCTTCCATGAGAGCTCTGGTCAGATAAAAGTTATATTCATTTGCATTTGTCATGAGACGCAAAGGGGAACTCAATGAAACACATGGCCTTACAGCAACGGTGTGTTAGTTACACGTCTTGAGTAGAGGAGGGTAACCTGCACCTCAGGACCAACAGAACATGGGAAGCTATCCAGGGAAATGCTCAGCCCACTAGAAAAGAAGAAGGGAGGAAGTGAGGGATATGCTGGATTACTAAGGCAGACGTCTGCAGGCGGTTCTAGCAGCTGGATTTAGAGCAGTCAGGTACATGCTCCTTGAGGCCACATTGTGAATAAGTCGTTCTCAGTGTGGCATGACTGCAGAGTAAAAGGGCCAGTCAAGTCATTAACTCTAGCTGTTTTGTAGGCATGTGTGTGACCAGTGTGTGACTCTACATAACATGACTTTTTTCAACTCCCTGGATAAACTGAGAGGACAAAAGAATAGGAAACAAAATCTACGCTGACTATGTTTGCCTTCTGCTAACTGAAGTTCAACACCAAGCCAACACTAGCCTATAGGAATCCATGTGTTTCCCATTTAAGTGGTAATAACTACTGCTTCCTAGATTGTAAGAGAATGTAGCAAGACCCTCCATGCAAACAGCATCAACTTGACAGCTCTATGCTTGTGCACAGCATGCTCCATCCTGGTCTCTTTGTTGACAAACAGACAACTCTTTCAAGTGTGCATCTTTGGTAAATGAAAAATTATTTGGCACTCACTGTGTTCCAGGACATAATTGGTTATAAATATTAACTCCACTGGGCTATTTCAATCTTCACACCACAGTGACTAAAGCAGATTCCATTCACATTTTCCCTTTTGGAAAAGATTTGAAGATCCTTAATTTCCAGTCAGTAAGCAGTGGCACAAGCACTCTACATCCTTGAAGACCTATTCCATGCAGTTCCTGTTACTGACTGCAATGCCCACAAGTGCACACGTGTGTTTACAATGTTCCTGCACTATCTAGAACATGATGGGTTCCCATAATCACACAAGAAGAACTGAGAGTTCATGGTCACCACTTTATCAGGATGACTCAAGCCATGAACATGTGTGAGATGAGAAAGCAAGTAGTTAAGGACAGTCTCCCTCGTTCCAGCATTATTTCTATCTAGAATGCAGAGTGCCAACTGTGGACACTTACACTGGGCTCTGCTCTTAGCCAAACTGACTTTGTTCGAAGGAGATATACAAGCTATTTCAATTAGTTCAGTAGTGAAGAGGACTCTACAGACACAGTCAGGTGTGAGATGCAGAGGGAGTATGGATGTGATGTTCTCTGCAACAAGCATAGATGGAGTGTGCCGTGAGACTCCATGCAGTCATGAAAACTATTAGGACTGAAAATGAGAAGAATGAACTTGTTTTACAAATTGTTGAATGAATGTAGTGTTAGCTTTTGCAAATAACTAATCTTATTTTGATTCAGAAAGACTGGTTAAAGTAGATTTCACGGCCACATAGACATCTCTGTATTTGAGGATGAGTCAGGATTCTATAGCCAGTTCAGAGGAGAAACTGGGATATGGATGGGTTCTCTTCATCAGGAACCAATTTCTCTATAGGCTCTCATTTTTTAATGGAGAACAAATCATAGATGCAAACAACAGGGAGATTTTATATTCATAAACACAGCAAGATTCTATATCCTGAAAGCTCTGTAGATACTGTTTTAAAAATGCAAAACAAGAATGAGATTGTCACCCGAAACAAATGCAATGCCAGGGGCATATCTGCAGGAATATGTTTATTCTTCACTTGATCAGAAAGCCTTTCATAACATGAACACCAAACGTTTTGTTGACGCCAGTACATAAGATATGTACTCGGTCAACACACATTTCTAGTACACTCTGTGGATGGTTGGTATCTATTGCGTGTTGAAAGACACTGAGTAATGAGACAGTGCCTCTGTTCCTGATGCAATCAGACCAGGCAAATACGGGACATGAGTCAACTGCTGACTGTTAGGGAAGCAGCTGATCGCCAGAAATTAGCAACCTCAATGAGAAGGTCATATTCTTGCTGCTTTCTGTAGACTCCCTCTTTTTCAATGTCCTGAAGCCAGAATGTATGCCCCATCTGCTCCTTGGGCTTAGGGCTCCTTCCTGCCTCACTGTGCCATGCTTTACCAGCCAACCTTTGTAAACTGCTTCCTTCAGCTCTATTGAGTCCAAGCTTGGGAGAGCTTGGGTAACAAGAGGAAAAGAACATTTCAGTATTTACTCTTTGGCTCCCCTGCCTACTGTGCATGGGCTGACCATAGTTGTGCTCTGTCTCTGTAGGCTACTGTTTTAGAACATGCCTTATCTGTTTGAAGTGTGGAAGTAGCTCGCATCACTTGACATGTGTCTATGATTGGAGACACACATGATGCATATACCACACACATACACACACCCTGGGGGAGGGTGTGGGTGTTGGGAGGAATTAGGTGGAGAGGGAGGCAGATTCCAAATTAAAAAATAAGATGACATAGGAGGTATATTGTGGTGGAGTTGTGGTATATAGTATGCAAGAACATGCCATGTGGAGGCCAAAGAAGGACGCCAGACATCTTCCTCTGTCTCCGGCCACTTTATTTTTTAAGAAGGTGTCTCTCACTGAACCTTAAGCTCGTTGCTTAGCTAGGCTGGCTGAAGAGCAAGTTCCAAGGTTCTGCTTTGCTCTGCTCCCAGATCTGGAGCAACAGGCGTGTGTGTGTGTGTGTGTGTGTGTGTGTGTGTGTGTGTGTGTGTGTGTGTGTGCTAGAACTTTAACTTGGGTACCTTTGATTGTATACCAATCACTCTAATGCCCACTGGCACAGTTCTTCACACCCTTGAATCTAGCTTCTAATAAAGAAGTTCTGTTGTGTAGCCCAGGTATATTAACTATGACAGATATGAAAATAAGGTAAGGTGGTTTATTCATTTAAAAACCCATCTAAGAAAGAACTCAAGAAAAAAATAAAAGATCTACTTCCTGAAACTCCCTCATTCCTTCACCTTTCTTCAGTTACTTTTGTTTTCTCCATTCTAGAGTAACACTAGCTCTTAGGTTTAGCATGACAAGAAATCACAAGGGAGGAAGAAAAAAGGATGTCACAGGAACATGGGAATTCATTGCCTGATTGACGATTCAGTGAGCCAAATTAAGGCTATTGTTTCAAACTCAGTGTAAAATATAAAACTTTAAAAATTAAGACCTCTGTAAATTAAAACGTTCTATTAAAACATTTTTCTTTGTTGTTTTCAAATGTTATTTGGATTTTTTATTGGATGTTTTCTTCATAACATTTCAAATATTATCCCCTTTCTAGGTCTCCCCTCCAGAAACCCCCATCCCATCTTCCCTCCCACTGCCCCTATTAGGGTTCTCCCCCACCTACCCACCACTCCTGCCCTTCCAACCCTGGCATTCCCCTACACTGAGGCATCAAAGCCCCACAGGACCAACGGCCACTCCTCACACTGATGTCCAACAAGGCCATTCTCTGCCACATATGCGGCCTGAGCCATGATTCCCTCCATGCGTACTCTTTGGTTGGTGGTCTAGTCTCCGGGAGCTCTGGGGTCTGGCCGGTTGACACTGTTGCTCCCTGCAACAGTTGCTCCTCAGCAGCTTCAGTCCTTTCTCCAACTCCTTCATCATGAACCCTGCCCTCAGTCCAATGGTTGACTCCCCTCTGTATTGGTTAGGCTCTGGCAGAGCCTCTCAGGAGACAACCATATTAGGCTTCTGTCAGCAAGCTCTTCCCGGCATTAAGAGCTCAATTTTACTCACAAGATTTTCACTTAAGGGGGAATGACCACACTCACATGAAAATGACATTTAGTGAAGAGGATGGGTTCTTGTTTGTGATGCAGTGTGAACGGGGAGGTCTTTTCCCCTTCTTAGATGTTTGAGCTGCAGGAAAGGGTGGAGTTGGCCCTCACTGGTAAGACACTAACATCACTATAGAATTCAGAAGATGTGAAGATGTCTTTCTCTTCCTGGCATCCTGAGGAAGATGGCTTCTTCTCTTCTGAACTAGGATAGCACGTCAACCACTAGGAGACATCATTCTGTCTCCTTTTGCATTTTTATTCACATGCAAACAAATGATGAAATTCTAGAGGACATAATTCCTAGCCAAGATGAAGTGTTTTGCCCATGGGGAATCCTGGTAGCAGCTACTGGATAGGAAGGAAAAATAACTACAGAAATCTCAGAGGCATTTAATTGTCAACTCCATCAGCAGCAGGGTAAAAGCAGCTCATGCATGTCCCTGCTGTATTAATGAGACAAAATTTTCTAGGGTGTGAAAAGGTGTTCTTATTTTATTTATCAAAATCCACAGTTAAGCCCTGGAGACTTGCTTAGCCAGAAATTCTGTTGAAGAATTTTCCTGTCTTTTTCTTAACCCTCTGTTTCTCCTATTTATCACTGTCTGTCTGTCTATCTTCTGTATGTCTATCTATCCTTGCCTCCATATGTACATGAGTATCACATAAATTACATATTATATTCGAATAGATAAACAAACACATACATGTGGATATTAACCTCAAACTAACTTCATATAAGAGCTCACCATGATCTTGGTTGAGACTTCACGACAAAGGAATGTTGATACTGCTCCTTAGTCTTGAAAAGAGATGGGTTTTGTATGTTAGCAACAGATGTGCAGATGTGCAGATGAGTAGAGTATCGGGCACAAGGTGTGACAAACAGGTATTTGTAACTTTATGGGATGCAGCATACTTCATTCCCTCTGCTTGGCCAAACTGAGATGGGGATGCAAGTGACCTAAAAGACACTCATGGAGGGAGACAGCCCTGTCTGATCTCCACACAGAGGAGATATGTCATCGTATACTTCCAAGACTCAAACAAAAATTTGGCTAAACACAGAGGACAGACATCCCAGTCCTGACACTGGGAGTCACTCTGCTATTCTTGCCTCAGTGGGAGGGAAAGGCAAATGTATCAGCCTCAAGTGTGCCTTAGATTTTATTCTTTCTTCACTCCAAATGTCAGAAACAGAGGCTGGAAAGGTGGCTTAAGTGCTAAACTGCTTGTTGTACAAATCTCAGGACCCAAGTTTGGATTCCCAGTACCCACATAAAAATGCAATTGAGGCACTGTGTAGCTGTGCCCAGTTATGGCTGTGGGGACTGGGGATGCAGATTCATGGGAATTCACCAGGAAGCCAGACTAGCAAAATCAGTGAGCAACAGGATTAGTGAGACCATCCCTAAACAAGGTAAGAAACAACTGAGGAAGGCAGCAGATGTCATCCTCTGGCACACACAGCGCTCCCTGCACCCTCCAACCCCCACTGTTATCAACCAACACTGATTATCTTCATATCTACCAGTTATTTGAGAGTTTATAACTTTAAATAACAGGAGGATGTGCCAATGTCTAGTAAAACGGTTAAGTAAGCAATATTTTACAGTTGCTCTCCGTTTCCCATAATGGATAATAATAGTTCATCACATGAATGTGGAGGCACATGGCATAGAATGTCCACAAACTCCCAATTTTTGCTTAAAGGTTGGCAGAATCTTTGAATCTAAAAATCACACAAACTTTTATTGTGAAAGTCACGACAGGAAAGGTGTTCTCACACAATGGGCAAGCTGGAGTCCTGGGTAGTTATTGGTAAGGAGATGAGAATGGAATTCTATGGCTGTTTTATTTGTTTCTGTGGAAGATGATTCTTTTTTCTTTCATCTGTTTAAATTGTATTAGACTAGACTAAAACCGAGGAGAAAAATCATAAGGTCATAGAATCAAAAAAAATATTATCCACATATGCTTACCACAGACTTGTCCCTTGAAGCATAAAAATGTCTTTCATTGATTTTTTTCTTCCTAACGTTGTAAATACTGATTTAGAATTAAGTTTCCTTAAAAGATACAAACATCTGACATGTAAATTAAAGTTGCTATTATGCATAATGCATACCAGGGTGTTATTTTTTCAATATCCTTCTACGGTTCCATCACGACTACAGAGGATTGCAATGAGGCACTTTTGTTTCCACATCTTGCTCTGTGAGGTAATTTAAGGATGCATGACATCTTTGTCTTTCCTATGAGGAGTGATAATCTTCCAGAGATAGTGCACAGAGCAATAACCACACAGCAGTGCATCGAGAGGGAGGTTCCATCAAAGGTGCTTCCCTGTCTCTGTGGTTCACTCTTAGACATTGTTTTGTGGCTCTTCTCCACAAATCTGTGGGAGAGAAATGGGTGGGTGATATTTTCTAGCAAAGAGATAAGATTGGCTCACCCAAGGGCACAATCAGGAAGTGAGAAATCTAAGTTTTCATTTTCTTTCTATACACCAATGTACACTTATGATCCAGAAGTGTGTGTGGTGTTCAGATATATCAAAGGATCAATAATCACGAAGCTTTATTTGTGCCCAAAACACACGAGTCATCTTCATGGAGCTGAGAGTGGCAGGAAAAGCCTGAGAAAGGGAGAGGTAAGACTAAGTATAAGGGGCATTCAATTGCTTGCAACATATAGCACCCTGAGCGATGTGGGGAGTCCCTAGGAAGAAACAGGCCAGTGATGGTTGAAAAGAAGAGAGTGTGCTATGGACACTCCATTTAATGGAAATTGAGAGTTTCTGGCAATGTTTAAGCCTGACAATGATGACTAAACAAGTCATCAGGTAATAGCAACGGGAAAACAGTCAAGGTCAAGATAAAAAGATGACGGCTGTAAGGAAGTAGCACTCAGTGGGCCTTACTTAAGCACTAGAGAACACTCATGACCAGGGACATAACTGTGCTACTTGATAGCTTTTGCAGCATGCACAAAGTCCTGGGTTGCAGCCCTAGGGCCTTTTAAATCAGGCATGGTTGCACAAACGTAAAATCTTGATCATCACAGTGCTGGGAATTCGGAGGCAGGTGGATCAGAAGTTTAAGGTCATTGGGAGACAGTAAGTTCAAGGCAGGTAATAATACTACATGAGACTCTGCCCATAAATAAATAATTGTTTTTAAAGCAAGAGGTTAACATCGTACAAAATATAAAAACTGAGCACACTAACTTTGAGTTGAGATACTTCCACTGGACCATTCAAAATGTGACCTCCCACCCTAACCTCCTGGCTCTACTTTCCTGTATGCAGACTTCTGTCTTACACAGAATGTGTCCATCTTATACACAAGAAAGGCTATAAAGCTCAGATTACATCGTATTACTGGGCCTCTCAAAAAGAAACAGCCCCTAGAATCAATTCCCCTCCCTTAAGACACCTCTTCTACTATCAAGTCACTAAGTCCTGAGAGAGGCAGTAACTTTGGCCCAAGTGGGTCTTCTATTCACCCTTGAACTAGGGTATGTAAAAGCAATAAACTAACCCACAAATTCTGAGTGGGAATACCAATAGAATCTCACTTCCTGCTGTCTCTGCATCTTTGAAGATTAGCTTGGGCTGTTTTATCTTCACTGTGAGACCCACTAGTGCTAGGAAACTCAAGCACCTGAGAGAACAGATGTGAAAACGTTGTAGTGCATTTCCTCACCTGTTGGTCATGGCCTCTTTGGGGGTCACATATTAGATATCCGGCATATCAGATATTTGCATGATACTTCACAACAGTAGCAAAATTATAGTTATGAAATAGCAATGAAATAATTTTATGGTTGGGGGATCACCATGGCATTAGAAACTGTGTTGAAGGGTTACAGCATTAGGAAGGTTGAGAACCTCAGATCTAATGGGATATTTTTTACTAACTCAATAGCACCCTATTTTCACAGCTAGATACAAGCCAATCCCTAATAATGACTACAGAACATGCCAATATCAGTAGGAAAGGTACCATTAACACACTTGGCTTTTTTGCTTAAGCAAATAAAGTATGCCAACTAAGCATCTCCTGACAGGCTTGTCCTCTGAGAAAGGGAAGATCTACCATGAGGAGTACCTTCGTCAATGTAGTGGGTATAGTTTTGGTGTGTGTCAGTCAACTAGATGAGATTGGTGGTGCTAGGTGCTATGGTCTGGTAATTATTTGGTATATGTGTGAAATCACTGAAAGTTGTTGTCTGTAGGGGTCTGCTACTATCAAGAAGTGAAAATTTCTTCCCAACACAGGAGGACCTTGAAGTCATCAAAACATCATGAATATAAAGATGTTTAAAATAAGTAGGGTATGATTCCGTCGCAGCTTTGATCCGATTACTGGTGAGACAGACACAGAAAAATCTCTGTGAGTTTGAGGCTATCCTGTCTACATAGTGAGTTCCATGCTGTCCAGGGCTACACAATACAGTGAGACTATGTCTCAAAAAATAATCACCAACAAAGAGAATACAACAGAGATAATCACAACCTTGGGACTTTACAGTTACTCAGGTAGTGAACACTCCTGACAAGCCAACAACATTCTTTGTGACACAAACCAGAGTACTGTTTTGAGACCTTTGGAAGAAAATGGCTTTCTGAAGTTCTCAGATTCCACAAATTTTACAGTGTAAAGGTCTTCTCTGCCAAAGGACAAAACAGCAATATGCACTACAGAGTGACTCTCAGAAGCACAATGAATCAAAACAGAGCAGATATAGATATTAGTAACAGCAGAAGTGATTCAGAATAAAACAGAATATATTACAGTCCAAGAAATTCCATAAGCTGCAAGTCATCTCATACAGGAGAAGGACTGTAGGACAATTTATTAAAACTGTCTGGTCTTCCAAGAACACCATAGCTCCTCTCCAATAGGCAACATGGAACACGGCTTTACAGTGCACAAGATATAGGAGTATGTTGTGTATTTCATGAGAACACACAAAAAATAACCCTCAGAAACTCTCTCCCTTTGCCCTAAAGAAGTTCAAGCTATAGTTGCACAAGTTATTAAACTCTTACAGAAATGAAAGTCAGAGGTACTTAGCCCTTTAAAAGAATGGGAGCAAGAGGTCAAGCAGGGAGCACCCAATAATTTGGTTTATATAGTGTGACCTTAACCCATTTGCAATTTGCAAGCTCAGAAATGTTTCCACAGAATGTGAAGCTGTCAAAAGTGAGAGAAAAGATACTGTGTTCAGAATTGCATGTTGAAGAAATGTCGTGTTCAGAATTGCATGGTTTGTTTTCTCCCTTAGTGACAGGAGGAAAACATGTCCTTGTTAGTAAAACTGATGTGGTTACAAATGAGAACTGTGCCCTTTAATATTTCTCAAATTCAACTTCAACTTTTAATACTCTCTAGTTTTTTCAGATCTATAAATGGGTCATAACTGATTATATTATATAAGAACCATTGAATTGGCTTCTCCTATATTGGCATAATTTAAGAGACAGTAAGAACACTCAATAATTTGAAATGTTTCTTTAATATTCAAGTTAACATTCTGCTGCTAATGAGCTCCTTTTAAATTGCATGGTTCCTCAGAGAATACACTTAATATAGTCTCTCCTTGAGACTCTTGATATAACCGTTTGCATAGCTACATAGAGAGAGTTAGTTATCACAAACACTGTAGGGAGAAGAGGTCAAAAAAATCTGAGCCCAGGGAAAACAGCATAACACATATTCTTATTTTGTTTCAGATTTATCTTCATTGAGACCATGTATGGTTGATATTCTCTGCAAAGCTGTGAGAGTTCTTCTAGCCTTTAAATTGAAGCTGTCCAAGGATATGCTTGTATGAGGGTGTCAGCAAACTAAAGCTATTTGTAAGCCATACATTTCAGAAAATTGGTGTGTACCTGTTATTTCTATCAGTGGCCCAAGAGGAATGAGATGACATGCTCAAGAAAGGATTTTTGTTCTGATAAGAACAAGGTTAAAATAAGCCCACAGAGGTGTCCTAGTCAGTCTCCTGGGTGGAGCAGTAACAAAGACATGCTATCATTGTCACTCTCCACCTTATCCCTCTGAGACAAGTCTATTACTGAACCTGGAGTGAGATTGGCAGCCAGCAGCTCCCAGCAATTCCCTGTCTCTCGCCTCCCACGGTGCGAGAGTTACAGGTGCCTGTATCTGCTCCTGGCTTTTTTCCCCAGTGGGAGCTGGGACATCTAACTTGGGTCTTCATGCTTGCGCAGTAAAGGCGCTTGCCCACTAATCCATCTCCCTAGCTCACACTAAGCTAATTTACATGATTTTTAAAACATTTAATAATAGAACCTTTGTTATGCTGTAGTGATGTAAAAGTTGTTGGTGCCAGGTGATGAACCATGCACATAACACACAGGCATCTTCTTTTTTTTTTTCTCAGCACACATTTTTTTATTGGATATTATATTTACATTCCAGATTTTATCCCCTTACCCCCATTACCGCCACCACCCAGGAACCTCCTATCCCATGCCCCTCCTTATGCTTCTATGAGAATGTGGCCTCACCTACCTCCCCACTCCTACCTCCCCACCCTCGAATTCCCCCCCACCCCCCACTCAGTGTTCAGCCTTCATGGGACTGAGGATCTCCTCTCCCACCTATGCCCGGCAAGGCCATCCTCCCCTACATATACAGCTGGAGCCATGGGTCCCTCCCTATGTGCTCCCAGGCTGGTGGATTAGACCCTGGGGAGCTCTGGTTGGTTGGTATTGTTGTTCTCCTCATGGGGCTACAAACCCTTTCAGTTCCTTCAGTCTTCTCTTTAACTTCTCCATTGGGAAACTCTTGATCAGATCAGTGGTTAGCTGTGAGCATCTGCCTCTGAATGTGTCAGACTCTGGCAGACCTCTAAGGAGACAGCTATATCAGGCTCCTGTCAGCATGCACTTCCTGACATCCACATCAGCGTCTACCTTTGGTGACTGCACATGGGATGGATACCCAGGTGAAATGGTCTTCAGACGGCCCCTCCTTCAGTTTCTGTCCCACACTTTATCTCCATATTTGCTCCCTTGAGTATTTTGTTACTCCTTCTAAGTAGGACGGAGGCATCCATACTTGGTCTTCCTCCTTCATGAGCTTCATGACACACAGGACTCTGGCTCTTAGCCTATCTATAAAAAGCGTGCTTAACAAGTCAGATGAGGAAGAAAGAAGTTCCTGGCTTGTGAATGATGAATGTAGGGAGAGGTCTGTCATGTGAGAGTGTTGGTGTGATGTCATCATGAGTAGCGGCATGGAACTGCAGTTGACATCGTGCTTACATGGTGCATCTTAGCACAGCCTTCAGGAAAAGAGATGATAATAAAGAAAATGCTGGATTACTCCACTTGTAATTTGTTTATACAAATAAGACTGGCCCAGTACACCCAGTTATGGCTTTTTATATAACTAGAGTTTATACAAAAATCCTCATTTCAAATAACCTTAAAATTTTTTTAAGTATTTATGTACACAGACTGGGGTTCACCTTACATTTGCTTTCCTGTGTCTGGTTGATAACTGGAGCTCTTAGTCTTGGTCTTGTAAATGTAGTTATTTTGGAGACAAGACTTTTTTTTTTTTTGTAAGAATCGAGCTGGAGTATCAGTGTAGTGCAGATATCTCACATAACTGCCTTCAGTAAGCATATGCAAATTAACCCTGGACTTGACTATAAAATGAGAAGAAACACTGTTCTATCCTGCACCTAGTAGACGTGATAAATCTTAATGAAAAATGATCTCCACAAACCATGGGTGTACAAACTACCTATAATTCATTTACATAAAGTTAAATATCAAATGCATTCTGCCAAAAGATGCCAAAGTAAAGGTCAGTGGAAAATTATTCCCTGATGAAAAGAAAACGTTGGAAGAAAAGCAATAAATCATATTATTGTCCTAAACACTTGAGGCCAAAATAATCCATGTTATGTACGTTATAAAGAGATATAAATCACAAATAGTTATACAACTTGGGGACAAATGACCCCTTCCCCAAAAGTAAAGATTCAAGTGTTCATGGACTATGTGAGTGTGAAATTCAAGCCCAGCACATCAGGGACAACTGGACTCAACTGCACAATATCCAGGTCACTTACAGAGGGCTAGAGGTCAAAGTTTCTGAAAAATCATCACTTCGGCTGCCAGCTGAGAACTGAAAGCATCCCCCAAATACTTCTTCTAGTGGTTTTAGTTCTTTTTTTCTTTCTTTCTTTCTTTCTTTCTTTCTTTCTTTCTTTCTTTCTTTCTCTCTCTTTTCTTTCTTTCTTTCTTTCTTTCTTTCTTTCTTTCTTTCTTTCCTTCTTTTTTCTTTCCTTCCTTCCTTCTTTTTCCCTTTCCTTCCTTCCTTCTTTTTCTCTTTCCTTCCTTCTTTCCTTTTTTCCTTCTTTCCTTCCTTCTTTCCTTTTTTCTTTCCTTCCTTCCTTCCTTCTTTCCTTTTTTCCTTCTTTCCTTCCTTCTTTCCTTCCTTCCTTTTTTCCTTTCTGTTTTTAGGACCTGACTTGTTTGTGTTGCTTTAAAATATGTTGCTTGCTTCCAAGAGCAAGTCTAGTAACCCATGGAGCAGACTGGGTTGTGAGAGAAGAGAAAGACCGTGGCCCGGCCTTACACTTTATGTAATGCCATTTTCAGACACTGCTTGCTTCCCCTGTGAGTCCCAGCACATGTCTTCTGAAAGGAGTATCAGCTACATTGTGAAAAAAAAAGCTTAAATGAGAATGGATAACTATTTGTCTGGAAATATGAAATCAGTCTGAGTTCCTAAACAAGAAATGCCAGGTAGGCAAGTATCTTAAGGGGCACAGGTGTAAAGTGAGGAGATTTACCAGAATCAGAAGTCTGTGTAATGGGTGAGAAGCCCAGGAACTAAGATGTGAAAAGTCTTTATATTTCAGTGTCCTTTGTAATAGAACTAAGAAGGAAATTTGAACTTACTATTGAATTATAAAATAAAGGAATGATAGTCACAAACAGCACTAATGCATAATACTACATAAGAAAATATAACGTTTAAGATTTAGGACTCTTTTCACAGGGTTCTGAATTAAACCGTCTGTCACTATTGCTCTAAAACAATCCCCACAAAAAGAAAATGACAGAGGGAAAAAAAACAGTTTGCAAAAATGGTCTTAGCATCTACTTTTTTAGTAGACTTCAATGCTTTTAGTCATGAAAATCAGATGATTCTAAAAGATTCAACCTGAAGTTGTTTCTCATTATGTTATCTTAGTACTTTCATCTATAATTTTTGGGACTAGCTGTCTAGACTTCTATGTACTAGGGTCTTGTGAACTTCCTATTTAATTTTTGAATTAAAAATATTTTTATGTATGCTAAGCATATGTTATATGTTTTATTAAATTTTTCCTATTGCATTTGAAGTTCATATACTTCATCCAGGATTGATTTGATTACACACACACACACTTATATATAATATATAAAGCATATATTATATATAATATATATAATAGTTGTATATATAGCTATAATATATATACATTATATTATATATAAAATATATAAAGTTCTTATACAGAAATATTATTGGAAAAAAAACTAATCAATACTCCCAATATGAAAAGCAAAGTTCTTCCTCTACCTTTTACTTTACACTGATTCTTTGTGAATTTCACACCATGTACCCCAATCTCACTCATTGCCCTTCCCCTTGTACTCACCCTCCACACTTGCAACCTCCCCAACAACAGTGGGGGAAAACCCTCATTGTGGGAGCTGTAGTGTTTCACAATGTGTCCTGCAGTACAGCCTTTTGTTCCACTTCTTTGTTTACAAATATTCATTGCAATGACTTCTTGGCCTGGTATGAGGCCTCCGGCTTCTGCTGCTCTATCAATACTAGAGCCTCGCTGGAACTTTTCTCAGATATCCAGTTACTGCCTTGTGTCATGAAGATCTTATAGTGTTGAACCTTTATGCACTCTAGAAGTTCATCAGTGGGGTAGATGTTGGGTGGTCCAACTCAAAGCCCTGGGCTTGGGGCTGGGCCTAAGAAGAATCTGAATCAGTCCAAAAGCTCTCCTGCACCCACACCACCAGGGCATGCTCCCCTGCCCTGCTCCAGCAGGCACATCCAGTGCTGTAGTCAGCAAGGCACAGAGCCAGCCCTTCTACTCTCATGCCCTCTGTGCTAGCTTGTCAGTGCCTATGCCATCAGGGCCAGCTCTACTGTGATGTCCAGGTGATGCTCAGGGCCCCCTTCCCTGAGTGTTGCAGCAGGTAATGGCCTGGACCAACTCTTCTACAACCAGGGCCTCTACCTGATGCAGCACTGAGGGTGGCTGACATAGGTTTTGAAGGACAAGGGAGGGGAGAAGGGAATCTCTCCTTTATCCAAGTCACTGCACAGCAGACAAGAGGCAAGGTCAGCTCTCCGGCACTGCCCAGACCAGGTGCAGGGCCCAGTCTCTAGAGTGCTGCAGCAGGCGAGGGGCAGGACCAGCTCTTCTGCTCTCAGGACCTCAGGGCCAGCTCTCCTGACTACCTTAGGCAGCAAGGGGCAAGGGTGGGGTTTCTTATTTGAAATTCTCAAGAACATAAGTGGGCCTTCAAATCTTAATCAGTTCTCCAAGGGGATTCTCTCTCTCTCTCTCTCTCTCTCTCTCTCTCTCTCTCTCTCTCCCTCCCTCCCTCCCTCCCTCCCTCCCTCTCTGTGTGTTTCTCTCTCTCTCTTTCTCTCTCTCTCTCTCTGTTTCTTCTTCTCCCAATTCCCCTCTAACACTGTTCCTCGCTGCTGTGTCTGTTTTTTGGTTGGTCTGTGATTTCTTCAATTGCATATATTATCTGGTTCTCCAGGTGAAATACTTTTTAGTGATTTAATACTCAAAGCCAATGCTTTTTAAAGACACCATTTTCCCATTTGTGCTCTCATTTTGCTCATGACATCTTACATGTTTTCTCGTGTCCACTGTTGCTGAGGAAGTTATGGAGGTCAGTGTTCTGGGACAGAGCGTGCCCTGTATTAGGGACTCTGGGATTCTTCCCAGGGTATCTCTCTCTGCCTTGGAGACAGCCTTCAGACTGAATCCTGGCCCTGATGTGTAGAGGTTCTATATTCTTCTGCTGTTGTGAGAAGAAAATTACTCCCAGATGACACTCCAAATACCAGCAATTGTCATTTTCAGCTTAAAAAAATCCTCAGACTCAAACCACAGTGATCCAGGGAGTCAGTTTGTGTTCTGGAGAAAGTGGGTGTGTCTTGTGGCTTTTGCTGAAAGGCAAATTGAATTTAGCCTTCTCATTTTTGTCTCAATTCCAGTGGGTTTTTTTTTTTGTGCACAAATATTTAGCCCTATATAGTGAATATATTTACCTTACTTTATTTTGGAATTGGTCTGTGTTTGTCTTCATGTTCAGCTCTATGACTGAGCAGATGGCCGAGTACTGTGAGTATATGCTGCTCTTTTGGCTGGAAGTCTAATATTTTCAGAAATAATGATTCACGTTAGGGATATAAAAGCATGGAAAAGAATGGCTTTTGAAAGGAATCCTAAAAATGCCTTTGGCTTTTGATTAAACCTGCAAAGAAGTGGCTTACTTCTATTATTGTGCAGATTAATGGTCTGGTAGACTCAACAATGCTTCATTAGCAAGCCTGGTCCACTAAATGTATTGAAGGGAAACGTAATAGGTAGGCATTTGAAGTATTGCCCAACTTATTTTTAATTTTTTGACCTTGAATATTAAATAGTACAAGAGACCAGATTTAAATAAATGTTCCTCAGGTATACCTGAGAAATAATTTTATTCATAAGCTCATTTAATCATAAACTTATGTTTTCTATTTCAATGCTATAGTAAATAAAATTTCCTTTATTCACACAACTCACATGGACAATCATTCACTTTAAAACAGTTGGATAATCACATTGTTTTAGTTCTTGCCACCTATTTAGAATGTAGCTAAAGTTTTAATATCTGTAGCACACTAAGAGCTAAGTTTTATGAGTCACTCAAGAATGGCCATGAAAGCAAATGGGAGGCTGTTTAATTGTTGAGCAATGAGTTTCTATTAGCTAATAATGGATGTCATCAAATAATTAAAAAGAAGAGTGGTGGCCAATGCTGGTCAACTGTATTATTTGCTATCTGTTGAGGGTAAAAGATGTCTAAGTCATTCTGGAGTATAAGCTATGTTGCAGACTGTAGCATGCATGATTTCAAGCTTGCTCCCCTGAGTCGGTTGTCACAGGAGTGGGTGACAGACAAAGACATGATAGATGAAAGAGAGTTATGCTTAGAGGTGCCTCTGATTGTCAGCAGAATGAGCCGATAGTCTTCCGGGAGATAGTAGGTGAGGAAAATCAGCAAATGGAACACCTTCATCAGAAGTAAAAATTATAATGGGAATATTAGTTGATTAAAATTCCAAGTCAAAAGATATGTAGCTTCCAAGATGGAACAGCAATTATAAATGAAAGTCAGTGGCCTTCTAACAGATTTTCACTCTGGAACAATCCTGGAACCTGTAGACATGTGACAAATTTATCTTTATTAGTTAACCAATGAATCGGTAGAAAAGCACAGGTGTGTAAAACACACTAAGCTGGCGTCCATAGTGTGGTGTGTAGCTTCTCTGTGTACTGAACTTGCAGGAACTGATTCTTAGAAAATGGAAATGAAATAGTTGACTTCCTGAGAGCACTGTAGTTCTCAGGATGTCGAATTAATGGAATAACTAGTGTATGCTCTGGGGTGAGCAGGGGCAGTACACACATTTCAGCAGGTGCAGATACTTTCTCTCCTCCGCCCTACAAATGTCTACCAAATGATCTGTGAAAGCACCACAGACCAGAAGCTGCTCCAAACAGAGCCCTTAAATCGTGAGCCATCAAATTGAGAAGGCTAAAGGGACCCCACTAACTAGGAAATAAGACGGTTCCCTCCCTGTCTCCTGTACTTTTCTACAGACTCTCCTTGCCCTTCGCCCTAACAGCAAAGACTAATGTATGGCACCAGGAGGGAATAAAGTAGGGACCATGGAATGCTGATGGGCCTGTGGAATCAGGAGCTGGAGGCCGTGCTGACAGGAGAGCCCATGACATTCTATTTGCTAAAATCTGCAGGCAGCAAAAGCTCAGTTGACAGCCTTCCATAATTCTCTTATGGTTTGTTTTCCTGATGTATTTTGAATGTTATGACTGTATCACAACAGAAATGAAATTATAATATATTCCCCCTCCTTTCCTGTTTCTTTCTTTTCCTTTTTGACAAGTAGTAAAAACTTTCCACATTGACTCACTAGAATGAGCAGGAGCTAGACTTTCTTCTCTTTTCACCATACCTCAGTGTAGTTATTCTTCCACACGTTTGGCTATTTGAAGAGCTGGCTAGAGATGGCAGCCAAGTTCACACACAGAATGTGGCGCCTCTCCATTATGTCAGGATTCCCTCCTCACTTTCTCGATGACGAATTTATCTAGACTCTTGTGCCCATTTCTCAAGTCAGTAAGAAATGTATTCGTCCCTAGCAGGAGCAGGGCCTGTCTCTGATTTTGTTGACCACCTTTGGATCCCAGTTCCCTAACTGGTTTGCCTTGTTTAGCCACAATAGGAGATGTGCCTAGTCCTATTCCAACTTGATATGCTAAGGGGTTGATATCCAAGGGAAGTCTCCCTGTTTTCTGAGAAGAAAGTGAGGACAGGGGGATGGGAGAAGGGAAACTCAGAGAGAGACTGGGAGGAGAGGATAGAGGGAAAGCTATAATCACTGGGTACAGTTGAAGAATGAAAAATTAGAAAAATCATTTTATAATATATAAATGGATTTTTCTTTAGGTTTTTCTTTAAAGGACATGAAAAACTTCTCTCTGAAACGAGCCAAGAATGTAGATCGGCCGGTTCCAGAACCGGCTGACCACAAGGAAAAGATAAGTCATCTAGGTGGTACTGAGAAACTGGTGACCACAGTGACAGGGCAAGGCTGTAGTCAGGACAACTGAAAAATAGTTGAGTGAATGGTAGGGCAAGGCCACATTCTTAAAGAAACTAGGTGTTCAAGGTGTTTTCCACATGACTCTAACTACTATGGGCTGGGTCCCTCTGAGACTTTCCACTGTTTTTATGTTGTGTTTCCTTGGTTACCCCTTCACCCTCCCTCCCCCATTTGTAAGTTCCTATATAAGACCACCCCTGATCGGGTGACCAGGTGGTCTTGTCAATTCCTCTGCCCCTGCTTGGGATATGGATTGACCATCAGTCGACTGATTAAAGCCTATGTTACCTCATGCTGCTTGCATCCAGTTTTGGTGTCTTGTGAGTTTCTGGGTGGTCGTGACATCCCGAGACTTGAGTGGGGGTCTCCCTTGAGTGGGGGTCTTCACAGTAAATAAAGAAAACAGTGTGTTTATCCAAGGCCCAGGCATAGCTGAATGATGTTTAGCTTCTCCTTACCTGCATTTCTGCTCACTGTCTTGGGCCATTTGGATACTTAGCCATCCACACAGGGATTATCTGAACTGAGACGCAAGCAAGCAGGTTTCTGCACTTGTCCTGAATCCCCGTACTCTGTGTTATCCCAGAGACTGTGGCAGATGCATCCTGTCACTCTGTTTACTCGGCTTCTTTCTTATAATAGTAAGTACCCATCAACTAAAACCACGTGCTGGATGTTGCTTGGCATTTGTTACTTATAGTAATTCTTTTATTTTTATTTTATTCTTAATCAGCTCAAGAATCAACAGATTTTGTTTTACTATGACATTTTTATAAAACTTTTTTTTTGGTTGATTCCCCCCTTACTTGCTCCTTTCCTCAGTCTCCTTTCCATCTGTTCCTACTTCCACCCTCTGTCCACTGCCCTCTGCCCACTGCCTCCACCCTCTGTCCGCTGCCCCCACCCTCTGTCCACTGCCCCCCCTCTGTCCACTGCCCTCACCCTCTGTCCACTGCCTTCACCCTCTGTCCACTGCCCTCACCCTGTCCTTTTCCTCTGCCCTCTGTCCGCTGCCCCCACCCTCTGTCCTCTGCCCTCTGCCCTCTGTCCACTGCCCCAACCCTTTGCCCACTGCCCACTGCCCTCTGCCCTCTGCCCTCTGCCCTCTGTCCACTGCCCCAACCCTTTGCCCACTGCCCTCTGCCCTCTGCCCTCTGCCCTCTGTCCACTGCCCCCACCCTCTGTCCGCTGCTCCCACCCTCTGTCCGCTGCCACTCCCCCCCTCCCCCCTCAGTACTCCCTTTCCAGCTTTCGTGTCATGTTTTCAATTACCCATTCCTCTTCATTAAAGCTCATTCTTCCAGTGTCCCAGAGTCCTTCTAAGTTCCTGACCTCTACCCCTGTTCATTTCCACAAATAAACACCATAAACATTGGAAGCTGAGATCTGCATACGAGAGAGAAGATGGACTACTTGTCTTCCTGAGCCTATTTACCCTGATGTAATACTTTCCAGTTCAATGCATTTTCTGCAATTCTACTATATTATATTTTTAGAGTTGAAAAAAATTTAATTGTGTATGTGTACATTTCTTCTATGTATCCTTTAGTTGGTGTACATATAAGTTGATTACACCCCCTTGCTCTTGTACATACAAAAGTAATAGACATGGATAAGAAGTTATCTATACGGTAGTTGTCTTAGTCAGGGTTTAAATGCTGTGAAGAGACACAATGACCACAGAAACGCTCATAAAGACATGTGTTTAACTGGGGCTGCAACAGTTCAGAAGTTTATACTGACTGTTATCATCTCAGTGGGAAGTATGACAGCATGCAGGCAGATATGTTGCTGGAGAAGGAGCTGAGAGTTCTACATGCAGATTGACAGGAAGAGAAGGTGACCCGGCTTGAGCATTTGAAACCTCAAAGGCCACCTCTAGGGATACATTTCCTCCAACAAAGCCACACCTACTTCAACAAGGCCATACCTCCTAATGGTGCTACTCCCTGGTGCTCAAGCCTTCAAAGCCATGACTCTGGGGCCCGTTCTTATTCAAACAACCACAGTAGCAAACAGTTTTTTGGTATATGCTCAAAGGTGTCATAGCTGGGTAATATTGAAGATCTACTTTTAGTTTCGTGGGACATCTCCACAGTGATTTCTGCAGCTGCTTCACCAGTTTATACCTAGCAGTGTGTTCACCAGCAGTAAACACAGTCTCCTATTTCTTTTCACCACTCACCCACCCCACCCCCACCCCCCGCACGCAATTCATAAATACACAGGTTGTCTCTAGTGCATAACCTCTTAATTTTCCTCAGTGAATATGCTGCAGGGTAGATTCTAAACATTCACATAGTTAGCACAAATTGATACATTTTGGAATCTCGTTTTTTTCATTTTTGTAACAGTTTTAGATTGTCCACATCAGATGAGAACAAAGGGCTTTAACCTTTGCAAGCTTAGCATTCTAGAACAGTAACTGCACTCAAAAACGCATCTCACTGGAACTATTCACATTGTTAGGTTTTTCTCCACTAATGCTCAACATTATAATCCAATTTGTTATTTCATTCCAATTGTTTTCTGTTAAAGTATTTAAAAATAGTTCTCTGGCACAATCCACTTATTCAAAAGGAAACCCCTTTTAAATTTTTTTTACTTTAAAAATGTATACATTTTAATTAAAAAAGAATTACATCATTTACCCACTTCCCTTTCCTTTCTCTAGTCCCTCCCAGATGTACTTCCCCAACTCTTTCCTTGCCCTTCACTCTCAAATTGATAGCATCTTTTTTATTTATTATTTTACCTATGTGCATATGTACGTATGTGCACACACAGAGATAAGTCCAACGTGCTGAGTTCATTTTTGCTATTTGTGTGTTTATAGTGTCAGGGCTGACAATTTTGCATTGGGAAATCAGTTAGGGAACACATCCCTGGCAGAAGACAGTTCTCCCCCTCCTGGGAGTCGTTATTTGCCTTCAGTTCTTTGTCTAGAAGTGAGACCCCTTGAAACATCCTTCCTTCCATGTTAATATTCTCACTGATATTGCCATTGTTCCACTCTCGTTTGTGTAGACATTTCTCAGAGAGACTGTTTCATCCCACACTTCCTGGTACTCTGCCTCTTTCAATCTTTCTAGAGCAGTAGACGCAGTACCTATGATGTAGATGTAGCCACTGAGGATGGCTTCCCACAATATGTTGAGCATCATGTCCAGTTGTGTTTTCCCATGATGATCTTAAGAGGGACGACTTTAATGAAGGGTAGTGACTACACTTATCTGTAGGTGTAAAGATAAGATTCAGAAGGTATTGAGGAGTTACACTGCTCCAGCAAAATGAGTAGATTCTTTTCTAGAACCTATGTCTTCACTAGCCTCAGGAGATTGGCTAGGCTTCTAGGACCAGGGGTGGTTTTGGTTTTTCTTCTATGAGTGAACCTAAGTTCAGTTAGGTAGTCTTGAGGTTTGATCTGTTAATATGTATTGTAATGCTAAGTGCAGGCCCCCAAGACCAGGTTGCCCCAGAGATGAGAGTCCACACATAGACCCAAGTGATGCTATGTGACCTCGCCCCCAAGTTATTTTTAATTGGTAAATAAAGATGCCTACAGCATATATATGGGCAGAATTTAGACAGACGATATTTGATGTTTCTGGCCTGGGAGCCGGGGAGACAATGAGGAGGAAGGTGGAGAGAGAAAAAAAGCCACCATGTAGTAAGAATATTAAAATAATGGCCATGTAGGTTGGCCAATTGAAGTTAAGAGCAGCCCAGATGAAAAATGACAAATTATATAATGGGATTTTTGGCTGAGAAATAGAGATAATAATATAAAGGGTATTTTCTAGCTCTTGTGCTGATTAAGACTTATTATAAATATAAAGGTTGTATGTGTCCTTTATCCAGGAACTAAATGGCCAAAGGTGGGGTAGAAACCCAAGATTGGGATTAAATATTTTCCATAACAGAGTAGGACTATTAACTGCCTCATTTTCTTGGCACATTACATAGTGTTTTCTGATGCCATAGGAACTACAAGTCCTGAAGAAAACAATTCCTGTTGGATCCGGCTCATTCACTATTGGTGGGACTGCAAACAGCCACAGCTACTCTGGAAATCAGAATGAAGAATCCTAAAACAAACAAACAACAAATACAACAGCCACAACCACCCCCTCAATCTTCCATATGACCCAGCTATTCCTCTATTTAGCATATGTCCAAAAAGCCTGATATCATATTCCACAAGTATTTTTCAGCAGTGCTCTGTGGCACAATACTCAGTATTCACAGTAAGAAGGGAACGGCAACAACCTAAATGTACCTCCTCAGATGAGTAAGAAATGAGACAGTGTCTCACCTGCACCACGGAACACTGTGTAGAGTGTAAAGGAAATAAATGATAAAAAATCGCAGGTCTAGGATGAACCTAGGAAATACTATGTTGATCGAGGTTACCCAGATCCAGAACCACAAATGCTGTGTGTTCTCTCGTTTGTGGTTTCTAGCTCATACTCTTCAGATGTGAGTGTACAACACAGAGTAACCACAGAAACCAGGGAAGTCTAGGGCCATAATGGAGGTGGGGGTGGTGTTGGGAGATGTTTAGCAGAATACAGTTGATGTGAAGCAAGAAACATCAAAATGGGAGGGGGCTCCAACCTGGGAGAAAGAAATCGGTCAATACAGAAGGAGACAAAGGGTCAAGAGACAAATAACGTCAACATTGATAAGACCTCAAAGAATCATAATTTGTATATTTATCAAAAATTAAACACAATATATTCAAATGTATGTATATTAAGAAGAATATTCTCAAAAAAAACAAAAACAAAACGTCCATTTAAACAAAGCTTTAAGTGAGCTCATGGTTTTGTTGATTTTACTGCAGATAGTAAAACTAGGGTCACATGATCCTGACAATAGGTTCTGAACGGACAGTTACACATGTATATTTTGGTCAGCTCTACATTTTACTATTAGTTTCAATCTCTCTCTCTCTCTCTCTCTCTCTCTCTCTCTCTCTCTCTGTGTGTGTGTGTGTGTGTGTATGTGTGTGTGTGTGTGTGTGTGTGTGTGTGTGTGTGTGTGTGTGTGTGTGTGTGTGTGCAGTGTTGCTCACTGTTACATTGTCTCATAGCCAAGGAATTCACATGTGGCATTGCCTGATTGTGTGGACATGTCTCCTATAACCTTATACAAGTGTTGATCTAAATGTCTCTTAGTGGACCAACTCCCAGAGGGAGAACCTTCTAAACTGTAAAGCTTTCAGTAGAGGCAGGTTAGAGACTGGCTTCTGAGCATTTCTCAAAGCTGAAGTATCCAGTAATCGGCAATGGGAAATTAGAGAGCCAGGATCTAGAGCCTCTTGACAGGCCTGTCCATCATGACCACAGACTCTTGTCACTTTCAGTGTGTGGGCTGAGCACTAGATAAATGGGCAAAACCTCAGATTTTTTCCTGTTAAGTCAGACACCCTGACATCGCCACTGAGATTCACTGAAAATGGTCACGTGAAACTGCATAAAGTTATATTCTTTAGATAGCGTGGATACTGACAGCAAGATAGCACTATGCTAGACTTGGAAGAGTTGATTAATGCCTTCAGAGACAGTGTGCTATCAGAATTACAGGACAATACAACTTACATTTTCTACTTTTCATTTCAATTGGAATCACTGCTTAGAGCATCTCCTGAAATTCATTACATTTTTTCCAGTTTTGTTTTCTTGGTAAATATTGGTTTTGTTTAGTCTTGCCTTGTGGGTATTTTTTGTTTGTTTGTTTTTTATTTTTTTGTTATTAGCTAGTTGACTTGCTTAGCTGGAGAACCATACAGGGAATCTGTTCTCCACTTGGGTACCAAGGGCTCGGAGCCACAGGAGAGAACTATGGCTTTCAGATGGGTCCTCCCTGTAGCTTTTGGACATTCTCAGGCTTCTCATAAGATTCCAAGGAAACTGCAGAAGGTTCTTCAATAGGTTCTTCCTGTAGCCCTGTGAGTTTCTTCACCTTCTTCCAATAGAATTTCAGTTCGAAGTATAAACTCTCTCTGGTTTAAAAAAATAAAGAAAGCAGAAAGGGGGGAGGAATAATTTTGTCAAATTCAGAATCAGGGGGATGTAGAAAGTTATTCAAAGAATAAAAGACACATAAGTCTATTTCCATGTGTATAAATCCACTTGCTTTCAATTTGTGCAGCTAAATTACCTTCAGAAGAATGAGACTCCTCTTTCATGTACTTTCAAATGTGGGCTCTGCATATAAACAGGTAATTTTCTTGTTGACATGAAACACCGATGGTGAGTCCCAGGAGTTATCAGGATTTCTATGAGAGTATTTTAAGTAAAGAATAAATTGAATGTATTTTAAAGTTAAGTGTATGAAAAGATGTGCTGGGGGACTGAGCTTATGTTCATTGTGGAGAAAAGAAGAGAGAGGCTTTCTAGTGAGCTTGGGGGCTCAGAGGGGGAATAGTGGGAAGCTCCCAGTAGTAGAGCTTCTCTATGGCAGGTGTGAAATAGAAAACAGAAGTTCTCTGACCCACTTACACCAGTGATACTACATCAGCTGTAGGAGAAACTATAAGTGAGATCTGGCCTGCTCACATCAGGAATACTGCAGCAGGTGTGGGATAGAATATAAGTGAGATCTGACCCACTCACATCAGAAATACTAAAGCATGTATATGTTGTGGGAAATATTAAAGAAAATAAAGGACTAGCAGGCTTCTCGCACTACTGCCAGCAACTCTCAGTCCTGGCATGGTTCCACAACCTTTGTCCCTATGTAGCCCCCACAGCAGCTGGTCATGGTATTCCCAGCTCCGGTTCCCTTTTCTCTGGAGCCGCTACCCTAATCCCCCTGTGGTCGGTTGTCCCACATCCCAGTAACCCTGTAGCAGAGTGTTCTCATTGTGGCAGACCCTACGGACTGGGGCCCTGAGACGTCTCCACCCAACTTGTTAATTTCCCTTGGCATGGTTGCTGCCATGCCAGCCCCATTTAATGACGGCACACCTCGCAGATTGATATCACAATACCCAGTATCCAGGTAAAAATCAAAGCTCTTCAAGCTTATAGTTAATCAGTCAGATTTCTATATCAACAACTTCAATTCACGAGATGTCCACACAATAATTTCAAGGCCAATTGGCAATGGTACAAGCTGCCCACCTAGAATAGGTACGTTATCCCAATCATTCTAACCCTATATGAAATCATATCTAACTATGGCTATTTAAAGCCACTCTGGTTCAGGATCTTTTTCCTGTCTGCCCTCCACCTTAATTCTCCTTCCTCTCTCTCTAGTCACTCCCTCTCCCTTCAACTCTTAGCTCCGCCTCCCTTTTTCCCTGTCCAATCACAGGCCCCCTGCTGCACTAATATTTTAATGTAATTGGACAGGGAAAATCCTGCCACATGTGTAGACTAGACTACAGGTGTAAGTCTAGTCTCACTTCAAAGATACTTCAGCAGGTGTAGGATAGAATACAGTGTGCTCTGACCCACTCACATCAGGATTATGATGGCATGTCTGGGATAGAATACAGGTGAGATCTGACCCCATCACATTAAGAATACTGCAGCAGGTGTGGGATAGAATCCAGGTGTGTTCTGGCTTGCACATACCTATGTTTGTTGTCAGAGGTTCAAAATTAGTTTATTTTTTGAGGCAAAACAACCTGCCATGACCTAAGAATATGAATTATGTGAAATAAACCAGGCTTGGAAAGACAAATGCCACGATAAGGTATTTAAGCAGTAGTATTTGCGTGAGATGAGGGGGGAGGATTATAGAAAGGTTGGACAATGTATGCTGTACTACAATTAGGGGAAATGTGTTCTGGTTCTCCCTTGCAAAGTAGGATGATGATGGGGAGGAATGCACAGAGTATCCCAAGTGGGTATAACAAATGCTTTTGAATTTTTCCATGACAAATAAAAGATAAATGCCTTAAGAGTTTAGCCCAAGGTGGACATTATGTACATTTGATTAAGAATATGTTATCCCATAAATATGTATATTTTAATGTATAAATTAAAACATAAAAGAACGTTAGAATTTTTTTTAAAGAACATAAATTCCTAAGTAAACAATACCGATAGTGACATAAACGTGAATAACGCCATTCTTATTTGTAAATTTAAATCTGAGACATTTTTCTTAACATGCGTTAAATCTACTCTAAGTAAACTGATTTGGAAACATAGCTTTCAGGGCTGGAGAGATGGCTCAGTGGTTAAGAGCAGTGACTGCTCTTCCAGAGGTCCTGAGTTCAATTCCCAGCAGCCACGTGGTGGCTTACAACCAACTGTAATGGGTCTGATGCCCTCTTCTGGTGTATTTGAAGAGAGCAATGATGTACTCATACACATAAAATAAATAAATCTTTAGAAAGAAAAGAAAACAGCTTCAGGTCAGTTAAGGAGGAGGCTGTGCAAAGCTCACCCAAACATGGTTGCACACTTGTGGTTTCCTCCCTCTCTTTCCCTTCCCTCAGCCAGAAAACATCTTTATGTCATGTACTCTGGCTCTGCTTTGGCCATTTTTGAAATTTTTATGAGGACAATCATAGAGCATGTTTCTCAAGGTGCTTTTTCCATTTTGTGCTGCTGAGGTTATCTTAGGTTACGTTTTTCTGTGTGCACATTGATGATAATTGTTAAGTAGCATCCCACAATTTAAAGGAATAGCCTATGTTTTATTTAGACATCTACTTTTGATGGCCCATTTAGGTAGTTTCACATATTCGCCATTATAAATGATGTAACTGTGAAATTCTTATTTATCTTTCAGTTTTCTCATTGAATGAATTTTAGACTACTCGTAAACTTGTCAGTAGGAAAACACATTCATGTGCTCAGATTTCTCCCCAATTTTCAATGCATATTTTATCTTAATTTCCCAACCTCAGTCTTAAAGATATTTTGAGCCACAAGCCATCTATAGAAAAAGGCTGCCATGTAATAATTTTTAGAGGAGTCTTGCCTTCTACTCAGTACATGACCAGTTCTCTCCCCCAGCTTGTAGTAACCACTGAGATCTCTAGAAAGTACACTCTCTGGAAGGCAAAATCCTTCCTCCCCCTGCTACAAAAAGCAAACATGAATTCACTGTGTGTACTTTATCAATTTAAGCAACTTGAAATGTTTTATTTCTGTTTATCTGCCTTTCATGTTTGGTATGATTATTGTTACCTGTTTTTGAGACTTCTTAAATTCATTTTTATTGACTCAGTATTTATTTTTAATTGAAATATTTTCATATGATACATTTCTGCTATGTCTTCCCTCCTACAACCTTTCCCATTACTACCTAGTTTTAAGAAAGGATAATCTACCATGAAATTTTTTTGTAACGAACCACCAGACAAAGCTATGGTTAGATTTTTAGCTTCCATCAATATAAAAATGGTCTGTGGACTGTCAAGTCCTGCCTGTCCTTCTGGAGGGGATGGAGTGACATGGTTTCCTGCCATTGGAACAGAGCCAGCAGGGCATGGGCTTCCACAAGTGTTGACAGTTGCTGGGCATGAGACTTGTTTGTATAAAAGATATATATTTTACTTCATGTTCCTTCTTCAGGAAATATTCTCCCTGCCAAGGGTATTTCGGAATGTCCTCTCTGCCAAGGTTAATCATTCCATGATAATCAGAGACAGCATGAGTCCAGAAGGCAAGGGTATGTTTAATGTTTCAGCAAAATGGTAAGTGATAAGGCCTTCAGAACAGCCCCTAAGCCTGTGGGAAAAAACTCTGAAAACATGAGTTCAAAAATATACAATTTCTCACGTATGCAAAATATAAGCAATATGAATTATATAAAGAGCTTCATGGGCCTAAAAGAACAAAGGCAGCTGCACTATGAGCCAGCTTGTGAGAAAGATACTGAAGGAGATAAAGCGATTTAGGGAGTACTGATCACAGGGCAAGATCCCACCCAGCTAAGTTTATTGTGCTTACAAAGGTAGGCAGATTCCTGAGTTCAAGGTCGGTCTGGGACAGAGCAAGTTTAGGTTCAGGCCCAAGTGTAGTGGGAATGGTAATTTCAAGACAGGATCTTACCCAACTAAACTTAATGGCAATGCTTACAAAGGCAGGCAGATCTCTGAATTCATTTGCAATGTTAAAAGAAAGAAGAAAAAGAATGTGCTTAGTGTCTTTTTCTAAGAATCATGGAATGCTGAGGTCATGGAATGCTGATTCATGGAATAATCAAAAGCGAATGTGGAGTATGACTAAATTGATAAGTAAATAAAAGACCGGGCTTTGGTCTGTGCAATTTGAGCTATCTGGAATCTGTCTGGAGATCTCTAGAGAAAGCTGTCTTAAGCAAAACACAGACTATCAGGTTGTACCCACAATTGACTTTGAGTCATTCTTTTTGTGTTTTCACTGCTTTCAAATACTCCTTCTCTCAGGAATCCCTCTCCAATATCAGGCTGGTCTTTGGCAGTGGATAACTTCCAACCTGCAGATTTTAGACATGATCATACATTTTAACCATAGTTCTGAGTGTGTCCCTTAAAGTTTACATAAATTACGAACCATTATTCTACTGGGGAACCTACTTGTTACTGGTGTATCAGTTCTCTCATTGTATTGAGTGTGCATCACTAGTGCATGATTCCTTTGTTAAAATATTTTCCCACATTCATTGTATAGTTTATGGCTTCTTGCAATATATTTCTCATTTTCAGGGTGGCACTTTTAAATATCAAGGAAACTTAATTATTCCTATTTCATGATCATATATCACTATAATAAGAAAAATTTTCTCATCTCAAGCCAAGAACTAGTTCTAAGAATGATGCCATCTATGTGCTCAAGTACTGTCCTGGGCATGTTAACATGTAAAAACTTGCATAGTAGGCTCCATACTGCCATGATGGTCAACAGAAGAGAATATGTATTCTGCTGGGAATGAGGTGTCTTGATTTTAGTAACATAACATTTTGCTTATTTTACCATTCAGTCACTCGTTGATCATTTCTGTATCTAATTGATAAAGATCAAATGCACCCTAATTGTATAATGTGGTGATTTATAGACCTATTGATTACATAATGATTACCCAATCAAATTAGTTAGCCTACCCATAATACCTATATTGTGCATTAGGTCCCCAGAATTTGTGTATTTTCTAACTCCAGATTACCACCCTTTGACCAATTCCACAATGATACTGACCATGCACTGTCAAAAAAAAGCTACCATTGAATAAACTAAAAATCAAAAAAGCTATCATTGAATAAACTAAAAATCATAATATTGATGAAAGCTTAGAGAAAATACAACCTAAGCATGATATGGGTGGTTGTGTCATGAGAGAGACACTGCAGAAAAGTTTAGAGTTTTCTAAAACAAACAAAAAAATAAATAATAATCCTATTTACAGCAATACTATTTATAGACACATCCAGTGGAAATAATTGCGCATTAAAGAATCAATTGGCATGCTCATGTTTTTTGTGGTAACCATAATAGCCAAGAAGTAGAAACCCAAATACTCAGTGATGGTAGAAAGAATTAACAGTGTGTAGTGTCTACATTCAGGTTTTGCAGGACTTTGGGGGTCACACTTGAGGTTTGATAATAAGACAAGAAGTCATCTATATAGTTTAAAGCTGTTGGCCTGTTTGTTGGGGCAGCCTCTCAGCTGGCCTTCTAACTTAGTCTGACTTCTCTGCCATTGCATCTCTCCATGGGACTCCCACTGCTCCACCTCCTTGGTCTGTACCCCTGTGCTTCTGTACTTCCTACTTCTCACATCTTCCCCTCTGTGTGCCTGGTGGCTCTGCCCCAGCCTCAGCTGCCAGCTCTTTATATTACAGAAAGCCATGTTCCTTATTCATCCAGTCTGAACCAATCAGCAGCGGGACAAGACCTGGTCCATCTCTCTCTGTTGCCTTTTGGCATTGAGGGCTACTTGATCTTCACCACTGCTGCATGCTTTTTAACATAACAATCTCAGAGAATCCTCTTTCTGGGCAGGCAGGGAAGAGACAAATACTTACATATAAAAAGCAGGCCACAAAGCATAGAAAGGACAACACCAAACATCCTGCCAGCAAAACGATTAACAACTGAAAAAACGGGGTCATACCTACATATCCATTTGATACAATATATGTGGGTATTGGTCTCCCCTTTTTAGTCCAAGAAATGGCTTTATCTTTAACATCAGTAAACTATATACAATAAGAACAAATATGAGAACTATCAGGGTAAGAATTATATTCACAATGACCAATCCATTTGTATTTGGCAACTTTGAAGAAAGTACTCCACCATTTATCCTATCTTGTGTGTTCAAAGTTCTGTAGAGGTTTTGTGTCAGATTAGTGAGGGAAAGAAATCTGAAGCACATATATATATGTGTGTGTGTGTGTGTGTGTGTATATATATATATATATATATATATATATATACCTTAAATAATTTCATATCCTCTAACCTTCACAACTTGCATTTACCAACCTTAAAATACTTTCTTATAACTTAAGATTTCACATCCTCCAACTTTTATAACTTGCATTTCCCACCCTTAAACCATCTTTCTTCACCCTAAAATACTTTCTTAAATTCTTCACAACTCAAGCTTTCATGTCTTCCAACCTTTGAAAGCTTCACACCTCTTTTTTGAGTTTCTCTTTCCTGAATCTGTTAACACGGAAAACTGTGAGGCAGACATGTAGCTCTAGGAGAGCGAAGCCTGTGGTCTGAATGTTACCTATGAAGATAACTAAAGAGGTTGCGACCGATAAACTGATAAAACTATAGTCTTCAACCCCACTGGAGACACCAGAGGGAAAAATAGCTCTTGAGTCTATAAAAATGACAGAGACTTACTAGCTACCTGGACAGCAACCCAAGGTTTCTCTACAGTTGGTGGGCCTTATCTTCAGCCACCAGGTCCAGGAGATTTGACAGACTTTCCTGTGAAGCTATACATCATTCAAAGAAAGAAAAACTGTATTTGTGACAATGTAGATGACTGCGTAGGAAGTAACATTAAGTAAAACAAGCCAGGTAGAGAAAGGGTGTGGAATTGGACTGTGTGGAACATAGGATTGGTGTTAGCGATCAGGCACCTCCGTGGACAGCCCAAAAGGGACCCCATGACAATGTTGGCAATCGGACATCTTCCTAGCTGGCCCCGAAGGGCTTGTTGTAACAACAAGACGCTTGAGCAATAGCTGCCCAACAAGTTCCACTGTTGCCCCATTGCCTTCTGTGCATGAGCCATGGCCCTACCCCACCCCAAGCCTCTGTACCTTTCTTTACTTCCCTCCTGAGGACTGCTGAATGGCGTGACTTTGTCGGAACCACCACTTAGTTCCATCAGTTGAAAGGGCCTTAGTTTAGGATTGATAACAGATGGGAGGGGACCTACCAAGATTCCAGCCTTCTACACAGTTATAAAAGATAAGGCTGGGATAGGGACAGGGCCTGATTGGTAAATGGCTTCGAGTGTCTTTCTGAGGGTTCTGGACACACATGTGTTTGAGGTCCACTGCTGCCAGAGAGAAAGCTGCTCACTTGCCACCTCAGTGTCACCTTCAGGAGCACTTGTGAAACTACACCTTGCTCTGTGTGTTCTTGCCAAGTCACTGCATTGCGACCCAAACATTAAACATGAGAAAACTGGCAAGGGCCACTTCTGCTCTAAGTCTTGATGTGGTACCCAGCAGAGCTAGAACATATACAGACTGTGGTTTTTATGTCATAACCATGGCTTGCAAGCGCCCCATGATTCTGGTCAGTGTGGGTCCTCCAGGACAGACTGAGCCCACTTGTGTTTACATTGTACAGGTCTGCTCCTAGCCGTGTTAAAATGGCTACTAGTAAAAATACTGTTGGCTACCAAAGTAATTTACTTAAATTCAGCTAAGGGTCTCCACTAGTGAAAATTACTCTTATTGACATGAGTGGGGCTTACATATTTATTTACCTCTGTTTGGGGTTTATTAAAACAGAATATTATACCAGATAACTTTTTTTTTGTTTCAGGACTACTTTATATTCTAAAAACACTTAATGAATTTTTCAGAAATTATTTTGTTTAAAACTTTGCATCGTATAATAACATGCAGTATTATAAACGTCACACACATAAAAAAAAAAAAAAAAAAAAACGTTACCTGCCAATATGACCTCCAGTTTGACAAGAGAGCTTTCTTAAGTGTTGGGAAGTGATAAAGCACCTTTTAAGAAGCAACCAGGGGAGGAAGGGTTTACTTTGGCTCACATTCCATCTTATCACATGGTCCATCTTAGTGGGAAAGGCATGGGAGAAGGAACATGGGACAGCAGGCCATGGTGCATCAACAGTCAGGGAGCAAAGAGAGATGGATGCTGATACTCAGCTAGTTTTCTGGTTTTGTTAATGAACTCTCCCCTAGAGTAGTACCAGCCATATTTAGGGTGGGTCTTTCCATCCTTAATTTACTGGATGTAGAAACCCCTCAAGGCATGCTTAGAGACATGGATATTCAGTGACTCAATATTAACTATGATACCTAAGTTTTATTTTATTTTCATACAGATTCCCAGACTTCAACATACAAAACACAAGAAACAAAACTTTTTAGCTACTTTTTCCTGTCGTCACTGGTTCATTTAGATATTTGCCCAGTATATGCATTTGAATAGCACAGTTGGACATCTTTCAGACATAAAGGATGCTCACTGGAAAACTCAGCTAAGACAACTAAGATAATTGCATAAGTGAGTCAGTTTCCACAAGCATCGCACCTCTACTTTTAAGATAAACTATCTTTAAATGGATGGGCACTAAGAGGTGAACTCACTGGAGTTTGATTTTTTTCTTCACCTTGAAGAAAATGTTTGTGTCTCTCTTGCTTGATGTAAGCAATCAGGGGCATGATGGTACAGGCAAGAAGTTAGTAATTTGGATGTTTCAGTGTCACTTTGCTGTGTTCTTCAAGGAATCCATCTAGAACAATAGAAGAAAATATTACCCAACACTAGACATTGTAAGTAAAACAGAAAGTGAGATGTTCCTCTCCAATTTGAGGTTTGCTGTGGGGAAGACTGGAAGTCTCTGAACGCACCTAGAAGGAATTCCTAGAGTATGTTAATTAAGGTAGAAAGACCCTCTTGAAATGTGAGAGGCACAATTATACGTCTAAGTAAAATACAACTCAGCTCATGGGCTACAGAGACAATAATGTTCTGTTTGATGTCTACTGTTTTGGAAACCTGTTTTCTGTTGCAGCAGGTTGTGGGACTGGCTTTTAAGAGGAAGTGCCCAGATCTGTTCCCTTTTAGTGTTTAAAGTGAGTGAGCTGAGGTTTGCCCCTAGTGGAAAGTCTATGTCATTGCACAATGCGGAGCACAAATAAATGAGCTAGTCCTTTGTGTACTGCCCTGACTAACGGTTTGGGGTGAATTCACTCATTTGACTCTTGTGAATAATAAAATCTAGGAGGATCCTAGCCAGACCAGCTGTGAACAGTGGGGTCCAGGGCTGCACATAAAAAAGAAAGCTGAGCTGGAGTCATTTACTCATTCATATTCTCTCTCTCTCTCTCTCTCTCTCTCTCTCTCTCTCTCTCTCTCTCTCTCTGTCTCCCCTCTCTGTTGTAGCAGTAATTAGTTAATCTTCTTTGTGCTCCTGCAGAGGGTCATGCTCCCAGCCACATACACTTACACAAACACTCACGTGCATGCCAGTTAATTTTAATATGCCTTGACTAGCCCAAAGGCTGGGCAGTTTTTATCCTTCCCACTGCTAGCAAACACTCCTGTCTGGTGCTTCTGAGTTAACATCTTTTAAAATCTATATTTCATCTCTGCTGCCCTAAACACAGTTGGGGAAGTGGCCCTGATTCTCACGTGTCGTCGGCAGACCTTTAGGTCTGAGTTTTCTTCTTCATCATCACCAATCTCTCCTCCTTCTTTTCTCACAGTTCCTTGCCCACTCAGTTCCTAAGGTCCTGCCTCAGTCTATCTGCCCAGACGTTGGCTATTGGCTCTTTACTGATCAATTAAAAAAAACCAGTTGGAAACAAGGACCTTCAGCATTTGGATAAGCAGATTCCCGATTTGGGCTACCAGATTAATTCAAAGCATTAGAACCAATCCCTAACTCTCCTTGTCTCTGTCTTTCCGTCATCTCTGTCTCTGCTCTCTCCCGACTCTTAATGCTACATGGCCAGCTGACTCACATTTCTGTCACCATGTATCCCTCAGCATGAAACGCACACGGGAAACCAGGGCTACTTTCCTGCTAAAAGCCTCTGCTACACATGTGGCTGGAGCCATGGGTTGCTCCATGTGTACTTTTTTGGCTCTGTAGGTTGAGAATGTGAAACTTAGAGCATCTTCTGAGCTCCATGCTTAGTCCTTAAGTATGACAAAGATTGATGCAAACCAATAAAATAAAATACAAACAATACATAATATAAATATACATTTAAATATATATATATTTAAATTTAGAAACATCCACTCCAAATATACTTCAAAAGATGGCAAACAGAAAGGGAAAGGAAAGGAAGGAAAAAAGGGTTGGGAAAACAGAGGAAAAGACACTCTCATTTTACCCCCCAAATTTTTCCTGGATGGCAAAGGATGTCTTTGCCACTTTGCCACAGTCTGACTGAGAGCAACCAAGCTCAGCCTGACGTTCTTTCAGGTGCTGAGCCTCATGCCGCCTTTCTTGAGCAATGGCAGAGAGAAATAGGACAGGCCTTCTCAGCACAGGGGCTGGCATCCCGGAAGTTCCCGGCTGCTCTTTGCTGCTGCAGGTGTGCTTTAGCCTCCACGGCATCAGCAGGATCAGCCTGACTTTTACAAATAGGGTTGCAGGTTTCCTGGGCCATCACTTTGCCCTGAATGTATCTTTAGCTTTTCTTCCTCTAATCCAGTTTCCAATACCTTAGATTAATATTTTAATATTTACACCCCAATAAAACATGCCCAGAGTACTGTATTTACCATTTATAGTGACATTAAAATGTCATTCCTACAAAAATCATAGTATTCATGTAGACCGATTAGAGTGTTTATGCTATCATATCTGAATTTGGCTGAGTTTACGTTTACCCACTTATGAGAGATGGTCCACCATGCATGAAACTTAAATGCGTTTAAATCAGTAATTCAACAGTAAATGTTTAATAGCTATGGGCCAACGAAGCAATTGCTTGTCAGTGTTAATGCGCGAGCCATTGGACTCACGATATTTAACAACGGTCCAGGCTTTGACTGCACATTATTAAAGTAGGACTTCTGAACTTGGCTATGTTACAAATCACTCTAGCCTCAGTTTAAGGACTTCCATTGATGCCAACAAATGCATGCTGTAGAAGAGACTTTAAAGGAGAAAGCACATTTTCTCCCCAAAGTTTCATCTGACAGTATGCAGAATGGCCTTGATTGTTCTGTGAGTGAACTTTGAAGTGAGTGTGCTTGAGTTGGCCCATTTCCTGTCCTATTCTGTAGTTTCACATTTGCTAAGTAAATATACTTTTTTGTTCCTTTGCTGAACGACAGGGAACCCCTCCTGAAAGGACATATGGTTGACTTGACTCAGAAATGTTTTGAAGGCTGTGAAGGCATGTGGTAGAGAGGGAATAGCATATTACTCTGTCAGTGGCTTAGCTGAGAGACTATTTCATCACACTGTGCCCTCCAATTAGCCAGTTGTCAAGTAATTCTGAGCCTGGGTGTTCCCTGGTGAGCGCTGCTTTGCCTGTTGCTCTAAGGACCTGAGGAGAGTCATCCTGAGGATGTAGGCATTGGGCGGATCCTGCATATTCCAACAAAGAATCTTACTCGGCTTCTCCATACTTAATACGAGGTGGAGTAACTTAAAGAGAAGGGGTTCATTTGGCTCACACTTTTGGACGTTGAAAGTTCACACAGCACGGGGCAGGTTCTGAGGCAGCCTCATGAACAAACAGCAGGAGTGTGGAGGAGAGTGAGAGATCATGTCATCAGGAAGCATCCGCTCTTCAGATGTTTTGATGACAATTTTGGTCTCTAGAAAACTCCCTTCTAAGAACGGTTCTCCAGTGAACTAAGGGGCGGAGCTTCTCCGAGGGCTCCACTCCCAAAATGTTCTACCATCTTCCATTATTGCTAGTCTGGAACACAATGCAGGAACCTTGAGAGAGAAATCACTTGAACCAGACCAAGACCACATCCTCTCTGAAAGCTCACACTTTGTCCCTCTACTGTGGAGTTACTGTAGAGTCTACAGTAAGGATCCCAGGTTGTTTCATCTCCTGCCCAGGCGCTGTGGTGCCTGGCTGTGAGCTATTTTTCTCTTTAGGCAGGGCTTCCAAAGATAGCTGGGCTGAAGCCACCAGCCTTGTTCAGGGGATACTCTTTATGCTCTGACAAGCCACTGATGTCTCAGTATTATCTCTAAAAGAAAGAGTGCTGCAGGTTAGTGGAAACCTGACAATTAAACTCATCTTTCTTCTCCCTCAGCCATGGCTGTGAGCTTTACTGGCCATGGTGGGGGTGAGAGTTGGAGGACCAAACATCTCTCTGGACCCACCCCAGGAAGGCATGTCTGCCTCGAATGAAGGTGCTCACAGAAACCAGGCTTGCGTGATACATTTTCTCCTGTAAGGTGTGCCCTTTGAGGCCTCCTCTCTCAGTAGAGGGCTTCCCCCACAGTCCCACCATCTTCAGTCACCTGGCCTCTTTTCCTGAGGTATATTTAGTCATTACCTCTGTACTGTGCAAGTTGGTCCTGTCCCCAGTTTACAGGAGCCCATGAGCAACAGAGACCTCACCATTTAGGTACCTGCCTACTGCTCTTACCTCATTATCCTGGTAACAGAAGGCAAACAATAGATACCCATAGCTTAGCATCCTGTAAGTCTGGTACCCCAGGAACAAAACCATAGAGGGAATCGGTTCCCTGGAGCAGTAAGAAGAGCTCCCTGACTAGAATTTGCCTACTCCTTCTGCTTGTTAGATAGACAGCTGTTACAGGATATTTGATTATTGTACACTGAAGACTTAATTATTAGCAATACATAAAAACTACTTGATATTATGTTTCTTTGATGCAGTTAGATGTGTCCTGAAGAGATGCAGTTTGGGTGTGCCTCTAAAAGCCTCCATAGATAAGAATGCTAAAGAGTGGAAACTTCCTGCCTATTTTAAGGCAAGTTGGTTGGGAGAGGTGTGTTCTTTACTCTTTGAAGCAAACTCATCTGGGGTGGCTTCGACCTAGCCCCACATAAAGGTGAAATGGTTTCTTTTATAAACAATTGGACCTTTGATAGACCCCACTTCCACCCTCTTTGGAAGAGCCTTTATGGAAGGAGTTCTGGTGAGAGATAGGTGTTTTGAAATGTAGAATATCTCAGTAGAATGACACAGATAGATATTTTAAAGAGCTAGCGGTTTAACTGGAGAATCAGTATTGTAAGTAGATATTTTGTATATAGTTAATAAGTATTAAATAATTCAGACAGTTACAGACAGCTGTTGAAAAATGTTTCCAGACAGGGGGCCAGGCTTTTTCTCTATGGCATGTCTGCACAGTCTGGTAACAGTGGTGCTGTGACAGCGGACTTCTTTCCTACACACAATCGCAAGCATCAGTATTGACTCATTTGTAATTAAAGGAGCAGTCAAAAGAAAAAGGAGCAGTAGCCTTTAACTACCTTAATTTTGATGAGAAATCAGGAAGGAACCATAAGGACAGTCCCTTGATGGCAAACTTTGAAGAGTTGACACACTCAATACTTGTCACAGGAAACGGTAAATATGAAACTGTAAGTAGGATCCTGGAAGGACTTTAGTGGCTTAAAATTCCTATACCTCTTTCTCAATTACTCCATCCCACACTTTCAATAAAGGTGCATGGTTGTTCTCTGCTGTTTCCAGTAAAGACAATGAGAGATAGAATGGAAGCGATTCATCCTAGTGACTTGGCCAATAATCTTCCATATAAAATTGAGTCCAACTTAATATCACATCGGCATTATATCAGCATAAACCAGGTGCTAAAATTTAAAAAGGAGCCATTTGTTTTTTTGATCAGTTACCAATTTCTTAGATTACTAGGTTGATTGCGTCACTAATTAAAATATATAAACGGAAAAAAATGTCAGATCACATGAAACCTGGAAAATAAATATTCTGGTTTTGATATCTATTTTAATCAATATACAGTGAGATTGAATTCTAACAGGAGGTGTCCAGATCCCTATCCTCATTAACCATTAGTGTTTGGAGGCTCCCTTAGTGGACGTTCTATATCATTACACAACACAGAGCTTGCAGAGGGGACATGCCCTGCTTGTGCTGCTCTGCTAATGGCTTTGGGTGAATTCACCCACTTGACTCTCATGCATAGCATAACAAACTTATGATGTAGACTCTATGACTATCTTCAGAGTTGGGTTTTGGGGTACATTTAACTTAATCAAGAAACTGCCCAAAGCCATATGCTGACAAAGAAGCAGAAACTGGCTTTGAGGACAGCTGTCATGGCCCTTGTTAGTTACATGAACAGCCAGCCTGGCTGTAGCTACCCGTGTGTCCATTCACAGGCATGCTAGGCTCACAGAAACGCAATTCTATTTCTCTTGCTCACTTTGAAAGCAGCCTTTGATCACAGAACTTAATTTTATGGTTTATAAACACACAGAACAAAGCTTAAGAAAGAGGTTCCCCCTTTCCATTGTGCCACATTTAATAGAACTGTGTTGCTCAATTTTCAAAGTATATCTAGAGAAAATTATTAGTTTGTCCAGGATCCAGTGGGGGTATAGATAAGCAATGGAAACATACCAAAGTCACAGAAAACATAGCGTGCAGATGATGGGAAGTCAGACAACTGAAATCAGGCAGCTCCACATACAGAAGATGAGGACAGTCCAGTCTCCAAGGAGGATGGATAGAGAGCCTTAGCAAGGACAGCTGACTCGGAGATGCCCTAGAGAAAAGCTAGAACTGGGGAGAGCAAAGCAGAGAGTGCCTAGGAAGGGAGAGCCCTATGACAATAGTACCTGTAGGCTGGTTACAGGCAGTGATCGGCCACTGAGGAGTGGCCCATGCACCACTAAGCTACTCACCCCTATGTATAACCAAGCAACACTAATTAAACTGAGTGGGTCACAGTCAAGAAAAATGAAGCAAAAGACATGAAAGTAGGAGGGAGTCTTGCTCAGAAGAAGGGCTTCAACAAGAGTGTGTGAAGATGAGGAGACCACAGGGAATAAAAATGAGCAAAATATATTATATACGTGCATGAATGAAACTGTCATGGAATAAGAATTAAGTAATTAATTAATAACAAAAGCAGGTGTTACAGAAGGTTCCAGAAGGAAGGGTGACATTTTAGGAGCAAAGTTTAAGGTGGAGTTAAAGGCACAGTTGGAGCCAATTTGAAAAGCTCATGGATTAGTGCACCAAGAGGATGCATTTTTCGAAGCAGATGAGTAGAAAAAGAAGGAACAAAAAGAACAATTGCATCTTTCTAAGACAGAGCAGAGATGAGGGTATTATAAGTAATGGTCCCAGTTCACTCACACATATTGACACGGGTAAGTTTATCCCAGTCTTATAGACAGAGATGCTCAGATTTGATGGAGATACGGAACTTTCCCATGCTGCCCATTTTGATCTGTGCTGTCACATGACTTCTCGGTCTGTTGGACGGTTAGACACTTCCTGTGTGACTGTGGAGAGGCATATGTTAGTTCAAGTTATTTGCACATGTGACCACAGAAGTACCACATTTTGGAAGGCTAATTTTAGATGCACTTTCAAAGAGTCACACTGATTTAGACTCTGAAATAGGTCAATGAAAACACCAAATATTTCCTCTTATTCTGTGGGGGTAGTTCCCTCCTGTCAGGCTTCCAAACCGGATGCATTTTAAATTACAGCCACAGGCTGACTCTTAATAGTGTTTCTAGGGAAGGAAAGGGAGGCCAAAATTGTTTTCTAGAATTAATACAAAGTTGCCTGAAAACTTAACCTTCTCATAATGAATCAGGCCAAGCTGGAAACATGATAAATTTAATTATAATTGACTCTATGTTGCTATTGCTAACATTTGCATATTCATCAAGTCCCATGAAATAATTTTTCCTACTTACTTGAATGTTAAAACAGAGTAAAGGCCAATGCACAAGAAAGGGGAATAATGGATTTCTCTCTAATTAAAAGGCAAGCAGCCCACTGGTTGTGATCTTCCCGGACTCACTCCCCTGGGAATTTCGATTCTCAGTGTGAGTTAGCCATGTGACTACAACTAACCTGGTTGCTTGGGCTGGGAGACTTATGATCAGTGGGGAGGAAAATGGAAGCCACTGTGACTGCATGACAGGAAGTGGAATTCCAGTGTCATACACAAGGACCCAAGATGTTTCTGCCTCAGTGCTGATGGATCCTGTTGCTGGGCTACACCTCTGAGGGTCCAGCCCTTGCATCCATCCATCCCCTGGACCACACAATCCAGGGCATCTCAGGGTGATATCCTGAGGATGAAGTTTTCAGGACAGGGATATTGGCTTTTTCTCATTCACAATTAGATAGAAAAGAGGTCCCCTCGGGCACTCTTGTAACACTGTAAGGAGAACTTCCTCTGAGTCCAGTGACAAACCACTCCTTACATTGCCTGGTAGAACATGTTTCCACTCTATCCAAACACTGACAGTTAAGTTGGAATGAATCTGAGGGATATAGATTATGAGGTATGGGCCCCTTGCAAATGGATATAGAGCTTTCTTTCCCTCCCTCCCTCCCTCCCTCCCTCCCTCCCTCCCTCCCTCCCTTCCTCCCTCCTCTCTCCTTTGCTATTGGCTGTTGAAATGTTTTTTATTTTTATTTTTTTAAGTCAAGGTGAAATTTATATAACACAGAAATAAACATTAAAAATCCATGGGTTATTTCATTTTATAGACTTATAATGTGAGATTATTTTATAGACTTACAATGTGAGATTATTTTATAGACTTATAATGGTAAAATCACGGCCAAATGAGTAACAGTTCCATCAGGAGTCTTTGGTTCTTTCTACTTCTGTGTCCATGAAGACTGTTAGGGAGAGATGGCTCAGTGGTTAAACGCATTGGCTCCTCTTCCAGAGGACTCAGGTTTGATTCCCAGTACCCACATAGTTAAGAACCACAGATAGCTAATAACAGTCTGTGACTCTAGTTACAGGGTATCCAACACCTTTTTCTCACCTCCACACATATGCTGCACAGACATTACATTCAGGCAAAACACCATACAGTAAAAAATAATAAAAGACTATAATGTTTTTATGAAAATAAGATGTTTCGTTGTCTATATAGTCAAAGATCTTGTCAGGCTTTGTGGATGGAAGACAGTAAAGGGATTTTAAAACTGATGATTGTTATTCTGTATATATTAATTAATTCTTGAAATGAATATGGTGGCAGTTATTCCTTTGCCAGCTAGTTTCCCAAATAACCACACAGAGACATTTCATATTTCAAAGCTTAGGTTTTAACTGGACAGACTCTTAAATAGCTCATCTCAGTTAACTGGACCCTCTAGCCCCATCCAGCTACGTGGCTAGCTATCCCTTCAGGGCTCACAGTCACGTCTGTCTCTTCTGATGTCTTCTGATGAGAAGCCCTTTCTCTTTTTTCTTCCCAGAGTACCTTTCTTCCTCTTAGGAAGCCCACATTTCACGTGTCCAGCTACTTGGCCATCAGATTTTTATTAAAGTCAATGAAAGAATGCCTTAAGGAGAGGAGGTAGGACAGAGACACTATTTCACACAGCATACCCCAACAGAAGGACAGACAATAGCCTCAAAAGTATGTATAAAATTAAAATATAGGAAATGGTAAATGATAGAAAGGACTCAGACTTTACTGGGAAGAATGCAAAGTGATTCATTTACAGCAGGTGTTACTTTTTGGTGGTTTCTCACAATATTACACATGTGGCCAAATTACTGTATAGCCCAGTATTTCCACTCTTAGGCATGGACCCCTAAGAGTTGGGGTACTCTTACATGTGCTCAGATATGCTCAAAGAAGCCCGATGATCCAACTGCTGGAACAGCCTCCGGGAATGCACACCTGTAAGGAGACTTCTGAGTGTTTGTGAGAACACTCCCAGAAAACAAGTCTTGGGACATCAGTTTCTTCAAAACATGAAATCGTTCTTGGAATGTGTTTTCATTCTTCTCCCAGGTGTAGCAGATAGCAGTGAGTTTGCTTCAGATTTCTTATGGTTGCTTGATGCTGTTTTTCAACTAAAAGTTTAAACTCTTTCTGTTCCTCCATGGAACCTTTCTATTCCTCCATGGGGAAACATGTTTTCACCATGTGAGGATTGTCCTTGTGGTTAGATACTGCTTGAACTCACGAGACCTTTACTCCTGTGACCCTTCTTAACCCTCAGAGTATAAATTGTCTGAAGCTCTGGAAAAGGTAACCCAGAGCGTTTGTCTCTCCAAGAAGCCAGCAGTGCTCAGCTGAGACCTGTCACCACGTCTGGTTTTGTTGCTGCATGAAGTAGAATTTTGAAGTGACCAGGAAAATGAGGATCAGAGCAGATTAAAGTGAGACAAAATCCTGTGATTTCTGATCTTCAATATCTTAGAAGAGAACACACATGTGACAGATTTTATTCTCAGTGCTGGAGATGAAGGTGTCTAGTGAGTGGCTGGCTGGTCACACTCCATTCCTTGTTTCTGATGAACAAATTGATAATGACTTTGTCAAGAACAAAGTAGTCTGTCATCTCATTCCCTGCTCAAAACAACCTTGAAGGAAGTGCAGGGTAAAAAATTATATCTACTTTATTGTATTTTATCACATGTATGTGTGTGTTGTAGGCATGTGATGCATGTGTGCATGTATGTGTGCATATGTGTATATGTATGGTATGTATGTGCTGTATGAGGGTGTGTGTGTGCATACACATGCATGTGTCCATGTGTATGTGGGGGGTTGTCATGAAGGGATTTGTGGAGACCACAGTTTGATGTCAAGACTTTTCCCTGATTGCTTTTTCTGATCCCTCATTGTTTTTTGAGACAAGGTCTCTCACTGGATCTGGAAGTCTTTGCTGGACTGGCTTTCCTCCTGGATGCAGCCATCTCCCCCTTCCAGCACTGGGGTCACAGGTGCACACATGCCTTACTTTATTTTTCATGTGGGTTCTGCAGAATCTGAACTCAAGTTCTCAGGATTGCACTTCACCCAGTGAGCCATCTCCCCATTGCCCCAGATCCCATGCCCATTTCTTTTTTTTTTTTTTTTTAATATTTATTTATTTTATACAAGAGTACACTGTAGCTGTCTTCAGACACACCAGAAGAGGGCATCCGATCCCATTACAGATGGTTGTGAGCCACCATGTGGTTGGTGGGAATTGAACTCAGGACCTCTGGAAGAGCTGTCAGTGCTCTTAGCCGCTGAGCCATCTCTCCAGCCCCCCATGCCCATTTTTTAAAGGTTTCACTCAAAGGTGGCTGCTCAGAATACTGTTAAATTTTGTCATCATTTTAAGCATGAGAAAATTAAGTCTCAAGTAACTGGTGACTTTTTCAGGAACTGGAGCTCAGGTTACTGAATCCCAAGATTAGTGGTCTTCTCCTACCCACGCATTTCCCCCATAAATGTCTTTTTTACTTTATTGAAAAGCAATAACTTTTTAGTAGGAAACTGGGAAGATTCATTTTTACTACCTGTGTAACAGTGACAAATGGCCTTTGAGCTAACAACTCCCAAGATATGCTGCTTCCAATCTCTAATTGAAAAATTTACATTTATTGTTGATAAAACCCAGGTGTTACATACAATGATTTTTTTGTAGGAAGAAACAATATCTAATCTCTCTTGACACATAAACTGAATGTACTCCATATAGATTTTCAACCTACTGATTACTTTAAATATTTACTCTACCAGTATTATTTTCAATGAGTAGTCCATCTTTTTATATCATAATACATTAGATTTTTCTTACTTTAAAAGTGTTATTTGTATATGTTTTACTTGTTCTGGAATATTTCTTGCCCATATTTTTCCTCCTACTATTCACTCTCTTTTATATAATAAAATGACAAAGTTCTTCTGTAAAGTTTTCATTCCATGTTAATTCATCATTCAGTGACCATAATATATTAATTTATATAGACACCCAAGATAAAGGATGCAAGAGATTAAGCAGAGTGAGATAAAGCTATGTTCACAGCTGTTTACATGTAAATGCACATAACACTGTCCACTTTGCACTTGGAGATGATGCCAAGACATTTCAGTAAAGATAGGTGGTAGAGATTCTTCTTTGTTTCTTCTTCCTGCACTGAAGGGCAATACTGGAAATGTGGACCATGCAGGATTTACACAGTGTGGGAGGCTCCTGCGCTGCCCAGAAGCAGCTACAGTTTCTAAGACTAATCAGTACATCTTGGAGATTTTAAACATATCTCAATGCTAGGACAAGGAAGTGCTTTCCACCTTGCCCCAGCTTGTAGATAGATGTCTTTGTACAACACAGGATAGAGAGAGAGAGCCAAGGAGCAATGGGCTTGGGGATAACACGAGGCTTTGATCATGTCTTCTTCCATATTATCAGTTCCAGTGTTTATCTCCCTCAGTTGTCTAAGGTTTCTAGTACATTGGTGTCATTTAGAATTTATGCAGCTTGTCTCAAATTGAAAGTATCGTTGATCAGTAAAAGAATTCTGGTTAATCACCAAGTTATATTTATGGATACAACCTAAGTCTGAGACATAAAAGTATAATTACCTAGTTATAGTGGTGAAGTGAGAAGAGATAGCCAACTACTCGGGGACATCTCAACCCAATTGTGATCTAAATGTTTCTGTCTGCATATATCAAAAATGTGTCTCCTAGTTCTGTGTGCACAGCCTTTCCTATGGCCATACACTTACATGCACCTTTCTCTACCAATCTCAGCTCCTACTCCCTGCAAGCTCTCTCTATCCCATGGATGTGCCTGCTCCACTCTTCATATTCATGGGATCAAATAATTTTGGTTTGATATATTTGACTTACTTCATCAAAAATATTTTCCTTTATCCTGTTTGTAGTATGTGACAGCATTCCGTTCCTTTTCTACAGCTGGACAACAAATATGTGGAAGAATATATCAAACTTACTCACTGTTCAGTGGAAAGAAATCTAAACTTTTTATTTTCTCACTATGTGAACAATGTATTTTGAACATATACGTTTGTGTATGAATATATATTTTCAGCTCATTGCAGTATCCATGGAAGAGTGGAATTGCTGCATCATGGGTAGTTATATGTATGTAAGTTTTATTGTTCTTCAGAGAATATCATTTTACTTTCCACCAAGATTCAGAAAGGTTCCAAGATTTTCACAAATTTGACAACCATTTTCTATTTCCTATTTTTTAAATAAATTACAACCATTAGATGTGAACTGATATCTCATTATAATTTTGGTTAACAACTTCCTAATGATTAATGAAGTCGAGTACCTTATCATAATCTAGTTACATATTTTCTTTGGAGAAATGCCTGTTCAAATAGTTTACTCATGTTTATAATGTTTAAGTTCATTAGAAGATTTTATTTTATGTAACAGTTTTATACTTTAAAAAGTATTAAAATGTATAGTTCTTCTTTAAAAAAAAAAATCCAGCCATGCATATGGCAGTACCTACTTTAATACATCAGTATAATACATTTAAAACTAACTTTGATATATTTAGTGGGTCTTATTATAAACTTAAACCTACACTTACTCAAATTTTTTTTAAGTTTCATGAAATGTCTTTTGTCTCTTCCAAGATTCAAAATAGCATTTACTCATTTTATTGTTGTCAGTTCCTCTTGGATATGAATTTTTCTCAGATATATTTTTAGTGTGTGTGTGTGTGTGTGTGTGTGTGTGTGTGTGTGCGCGCGCGCGCACTTGCTGTTTTATGTAGGAACACTGGATTTCTCAATAGCAAGATGCCATTTTCTTAGAATTTGACTGTTTCCCTGGGGCTAGACTGGGATAAGGAGCTTTAAAGAGGAAGAACAAGGAGCTGAGTCATATTTGCTGTGAACCTTATCTAGACACTGGGCATAGGCACAGCCCAAAGCCTCCTGGGAAAACTTCTCTATTCAGACTCTACTCTGTTTCTTCTTTTGCATGCTGTTGTCTTTAAAAGCAGGTCACTGTGTGCATCACATGTGTAAGCAATGTAGACCGAGCCACAATTCTCACTGAGAGTTTGGTTGGCCCCTGTAACAAATGTCATTTTCTCTTTTCTTGTGATTTTTATGGTTTTGTGTCCCGGTAACACTTACATCATAGAATGAAGTAGAAATTATTTCATCTAATGCTTATAAGAATCTTTTTATTTTTAAAAAGGCTTTTGATATTAATATTTTTAAATGTATATTTTTAAAATGTATACAGGGAGATACGTGCTAGTGAGTGCAGGTGCCCATGGAGGTCAGAAATGCCTAAAGCTTGAGTCAGAGACAGTTTTGAGCTATTCAGTCCGGGTGCTGGAACCTGACTTTGTGGGTACTGGGAATTTGACTCAGGTCCTCTGCACGAGTATGCACTTAACCACTGCGCCATCTTTTCAGCTCCACTAAAGGAGTCCGTAAAGGGTTGTTGTTAAATTTTCTTAAATGATTAACAGAAATTATTAGCAAGCTCAACAAACCCAGAACTTTGTTGTGAGGGAGACTTTACAATAATAAATCCAACCGTCACATATTATACATATTTTAAAGACATTCAGAATTTCTATTTCTTCCTATACCCCTTTTGATACTTAGCGTATTTGCTGGAATTTGTCCATCTGATGGGCATCTTCTAGTTCACTATCATACAGAGCTTCATCCTGGTCCCTTATAATTCTCTTTATTTCCCTAAAGTGATTTATAGTTTCCCCTTTCATTCTCAGCTGTGTAATTTGACTATATCTAGCTTTTGATTCACTAAATAATTTGTGGGGGGCGGGGGGAGGATGGTGAAACATCTTACTACTTGGGAAGCAGAGATAGAAAGATCTCTGGTTTGAAGCCACCATCGTGCATACTGGAAGTCCCAAGCTAGCTTGGGTTACACAGTAAGACGCAGTCTAAGCAAAATAAACATGTATTTTCTTATTTTTTAAAATATCAACAACCTGTTGACAAACATGTTTAAATATTAGAAAAACGGTTGTTGGATTTTAATATGTTTTTAATTCTCTGGGTTAATTATGCTCTCATTTAAAGGATCATTTTTGACTTTTTGCTTGCTTGTTTATCACTTGTTTGTTTATATTTTTTGATTTATCAAGGTAGAAAAGTCAGCTGTGTGCTTGAACTATCATTTGACTTTGGTGCTTACAACTAAAGTTTTTCTTTGCTTTCTGCAGTTGCTAAATTCTATGCCCCCCAGCCCCGCCAGTGGTTTCTGATTTTAATTTTGGGAATAATAAGCACTTTAATAAACATTTTTAGAAAAACTCAATGTCCCCAAACAGATGAATAAAGCTTTACTCTTATTTCACACTAATCAACCCAAAATGAATTAAAGACCGAAGCATATGTTATGACATCTTTAAATCATGGTAATTACTTAAGAATAGTTTAACTAATTTTCATATGTGAATATATTTTAGAAACTTTTCTCTTTTATTGACTCCTCATTTTAATTCAGTATGATTAGAAAATATATTTCTATCTTTCAATGTATGATTTCCATCTTTTAAAATTCATTGACAATTGTTTTATGCATAGCTTTGCCTAGCCTGTAAATTCCATATATATGTGGGATGAATATGTTTATTAGACCCAGCTGGGCTGACTTATTGTTTAAGTCTCTTAAATCCTTGGTTGCCTGTCTAGTTGTTCCATGCATTATTGAAAGCAAAGGACTTAAAACTAAGAGGAACTAAGAAAAGGAGCATATCTGTGACTTAGTATTCATTCTCCCTAAATGGGACACAGCACCAGAAGATGCCCCTGACTCCTTGACAGTGCATTTTTCCCATGCTGTGATAAGGTAGAACTGGCCAGCAGCTTCTGCGATCCACATACAATCAGCTGAATACAAGCATAGGGTCCCCAATGAGGTCCCCAAAGGAGAAGTTAGAGAAAGGACTGAAGGAGCTGAAGGGGTTTGCAACCCCATAGGAAGAACAATAATATCAACTAACCAGATCACCACCCACCCCCCCCCCAGAGTTCCCAGGGACTAAACCACCAACCAAGGAGTACACATGGAGGGTCCCATGGCTTCAGCTCCATATGTAGCAGAGGATAGCCTTGTCAGCCATTAATGGGAGGAGAGGCCCTTGGTCCTGTGAAGGCTCGATGCCCCAGAGTAAGGTAGGAGAATTTGGGGGTGGGGAGGTGGGAGTGAGTGGGTGGGTGGGTAGGGGAGCACCCTCATGGGAGGGAGGACAGGGGTTTCTGGGGCAGAGGGAATTAGGAAAGGCAATAACATTTAAAATGTAAAGGAAGAAAACATCCAATTAAAAAAAGAACAGAAGAAGAAACCTGTCCTGTTCCTAATACAGTCATCCTTCAGTCTCCTCTGATCAGTAAAGAAATACTTTCAAGACATAGATCCAGAGTTACAAGAGAGGAAGCTGAGCTTTGATCCAAGGGTCTTGTTGGTGTGGAACAGACATGGCTGGCTGTATGCCTTGCATCTTTCTATGTGTCCTTGAACTTGAACACAATAAGCAGATGACTCTACTTCTGTCTGAAAAGTTAGAGCTGCCTTGTGTATGGCAAGTTGAATAAGTTCTTGTTTCTTCCCTGAGCCTGACACAGTTCTAACTACCCAATCTCACCTTCATTCATGGAAGCTGGCATGGTGTCCTTTTTGACAATTAATTACTCAAATTCAGCGGGGTACCATTCAATATTGTGTTGCCTAAATTCTACGTGTGAAAGTTCCTTAGAACAACTTCTACATAATACAGATATCAGAGTGAAAGTTAAAATATATATGTTGACAGCTTAAATATGCGAAAATTCCTATGATCCTCATTCTTAAAATCAGCCTCATTGGTAACTGATATCTTCCAGGTTTTTATTCTTGTGTGTATCTTCTACTTATATTTTCACATTTCTCTTCTTTTTAGTACTAATAACAGCCAGCTAGCTTTCTCTGTGTAGTGAGGTGGTCCAAACCTTCATTCACCAAGAGTTCTGTTTGAATGCCTGTATTTCTTCGTTTAACTGTTAATATTAGATGGGAGAGTGCCAAGTATCAGCACGGAGAACTGCTTTGGATGTTGGGAATTGTCTCTTTAGCCCTTCATTGTATAGCAGGAATGGAATTTCCCCTCAGCTATTACGGTCATTCCCTACAGGCATCACAGTTGTCTCACCGTCATCATCTGCCTTGATTCAGAGACATAGGATCACATGTCCTGGTGGCAATCTTATTTTACAGTTTGATGTTCTTTAGGTACTGTGTTTCAGTTGTGATGTAACTGGGTCTCATGTAAGCTGTCTCTTGCCTAGCTAGGCTTCGACTTCCAAGTGATGGGATGTGATGACACTGGGTAGTCATATGAGAGCCACTGCTGTGCACATGTCTGTGAAGGGAGTTTCTGAACCCAAGCATTGTTGTGCAGAACACAGACCACAGAGATGGATTGAGTCAGTTGAATGGAGATGGCAAGGCAAAACAACACCTAGAGTATGTCTATTCTGAAAATAGTAATTGCATCATTAAATGTATGTGCATGGTTTTATAAAAAACAGAGATGAGTATCTTACTTTTATCTTTTAATAGTATATATGTGTATGGTGAATATGGCAAGCTCTTAGCTAATCTCCATTTTGTACTACCTCTTAGTTTTTGTTTGGGGAATGTACAGTTTTATAAAGTCATGATGGCACTTAGATGAAAAATATACAGAACATTCTGTAGTCTAAAAAACAAACCAGAAAACATTAAGGTCAATTTATAAAAATGAGTTAATGTAGCCTATACAAAACCAGCCTTTTTCTTTGAAACTAATTATCTAAATAAACCCAGTAATGAGGTAGAAAAATACTGGAGTTGTTTTATTAATCTGCATCAGTATAAGTCATGTAAAACTGGGACATTACTTATATTGAATAAAGGGTCCATTAAGCTTGAGGTATATTAACTGCTAATCCAGGGAAGAAAAGAAACATAGACCTCGCCGGTGAAATGGGTTCTTCTTTGATGCTGCCAGTGAACTCGGAGAGCACAGTGAGCTGTGCTCATGGGAAGGAGGGCTGAGTTTACAGCAGAGTGAAAGGATGTTTGAATCCAAATACCCACTAGCAGAGCCACCAAAGGCATATTGTCTTATTTCATGGGATCTCAAGGCAGGACATCCTTTGGGTACAACAGGCTCAAGATCAGAGAATACTAGACTAAAAATAATTTTTGAAGGTAGAACTAGCCAAGTCCTGTATGGGAAGTCATGCAGTTGTGATGGTTTGTATATGCTTGCCCCAGGGAGTGACACTAATACAAGGTTTGGTCTTGTTGGAATAGGTGTGTCACTGTGGGCATGAGCTTAACACCCTCATTGTAGCAGTCTGGAAATGAGTCTTCTATTATCAACCTTCAGCTAAAGATGTAGAAAGCTTAGCTCTGCCTACACCACACCTGCCTGGACACTGCCATGCTCCCATCTTGTTGATAATAGACTGAACCCCTGAACTTATAAGTCAGCCCCAACTAAATGTTGACTTTATAAGGCTTGACTTGGTCATGGTGTCTGTTCACAGTAGTAAAACCCCAAGACAAAAGTTGGGGTGTTGCTGTGATAGGCCTGACCATGCTTTTGTTTGGAAAAATTGGATCTGGGAACTTTGGATTGGAAAGCCATGGATTGTTTTAAATGAGCCATCCTAGTAGGAATATGGACGACTTCATTGCTGTGAGTGATCTGAACTGTGCAGACCTAACCCTTGAGGTTTCAGAGGGTAAGAATTTCAGTATGTGGCATAGAGACCGTTTTGTGGTATTTTGATGAATAATGTGGCTGCTTTTTGCCCTTGTCTGAAGAGTCCACCTGAGGCTAAGGTAAAGAGAATTATATTAATTGCATTGGCAAAGGATGTCTCACTAAAAGCCCATCAGAGACATTTTTTTCTGGTTAAGTCTCATGAGCAGCATTCTGAACAAGCATAACAAGCTTAGAAAAGAAAATATAAAATATATGGTTCAAGTATTAAAGGGGTACCAGGAAGTGAAATGTAGGTGAATCCTGTGTTCTAGGAGATAGCAGATTAAGAGAGTGGGACTTTGGGGGTAATATCATACTCAGCTAAGTTTAGATCCAGACATGGTAATCTTTAATTCCAAGAGACAGCCATGCAGATCTCGGAGTTCAAGGTCAATCTACAGAGCAAGGTCCAGGACAGCCAAGCTTAGGCAGTTGGAAAACAGAAAGCTAGCGATAAAGGGGCCATGTTCCAGCTCCTGCAAGCAGCAGAACTCGGCAGCTTCAGCCATCAGGTTCTAGTTTTACAGTGAAAAATAGAAAAGACTACTAGGACAATTGATGCTGGTTAGCTGGAGCTAAGAAATTAGTATTGACTAAGAAGAGACCAGCATCACTGTGGTGAAATCTTCTGGGAAGTGTTTTCTGAGAGCACAAAGAAGCTGTGTTTCAGAGATACCCAAGGTTGTACCTGGTGCTGTAGCTGGACTTGGTAATGGGTAAGAGTCACCTAGGTGGTACTGGTTTTGAAGGCATGAAGGGGTCATGAAGAACAGCTGAGGCTTTACACTGTGAGAGGCCATGGAAAGTCTTTGGTGAAGGTGCAGTGTCAGTTGCAGTTGGTGACCCAGGACTGAAAAGGCCATGCAAAGAATTTGAGGCTTGGCACCAAGAAGAGAGCCTGAGAGGCTATTTGTGAAGCCTAGTTGCAGCAGAAGACCTCAGTGTATTGGAGATGCCAGTACCATGGGATGATCACCAAGAACGGCAGCAACAGTGAAATGGATCAACCTGAGCTTAGAATGCTACAGAGGGCAGAGCTTTGGAGGAGCCTAGAAGATCATATGTGGATCCCAGACATTGAAACAAGAAGCTGTAACATTGAAGTCAGCTTTGACACCCCAAGATTTTCGAGATGGCAGAGCCATAGGCTATCTGCTGAGGAATGCTGCTAACAGGGAGTGGAACCAGCCCAGGAAAAGAAGTTTGTTGCAGTCAACAAACTTAAAAAAGGAGTTGGAGATCTAAAGACCACATTGACATCAGCTATGGATATGCAGAGTTTGGAGTTTGTCCAGTTTGGTTTCCCGTCTTTATTTGGGGGTTTCAGTTAAGTGGTTGGATAAATCTCAGAAGAGACTTTGAACTTTGGACTTTTAACATTGTTGTAACTGCTACAGACTATGGGGCTTTTGGAAGTTGGACTAAATGTACATTTTCATTATGCTATGGCTAGATATGGCCCCTACAGTATTATGTGTTTGAACCAGCTTATAGGGGCCAGGAAGTATAATGTGATGGTTTGTATATGCTTGGCCCAGGGAGTGACACTATTACAAGGTGTGGCCTTGTTGGAATAGGTGTGTCATTGTGGGCATGGGCTTAACACTCTCATCTTAGTTGTCTGGAAGTGAGTCTTCAATTATCAGCTTTCAGATGAAAATGTAGAACTCTCAGCTCCTCCTACACCATGCCTGCCTGCATGTTGCCATGCTCCTACCGCGATGATAATGGACTGAACCTCTAGACCTGTAAGCCAGTTCTGGTTAAATGTTGTCCTTATAAGAGTTGCCTTGGTCATGGTATCTGTTCACAGCAGTAAAACCCTAACTAAGACAGTGAGCTTAGGTGAAACTATGATAGAAGAGAAGAGAAGACAATAGGAATGGAGACAAAATAAAACCCAAAAGATATTCTCAGCATAAAGACTTCATTTGTTAAACTTTCAATTTAAAATTTAATTCTATTTCTTTCTTTCCATTTTCTCCCTCCAACCTCTTCCATAGATGTCCTTGCTCTCTCTCACGTTTGTCCTCTGACCTATTTTTCTTTAATTGTAACAAACACACTTGCATGCATGCATGCATACATAATATTACATATACATACATACATATATACATACATACAAGTATGTATGTATCATGATTTATTTTTATAGGATAAAAGTGACTTGATAACGGACTGCCTTCTCTGATGAAAAGGTATTCAGAGGTAGCGATGTTTGGTATTCCTGGAGTCCATGGATGAACCATAGATTTGTGTGTAAGAAAAGTTTCGAACACTGAGAATCCATCCCTTCTTCTGGGAGTGGACCTTGGTTACCTTTTCACGGAGGTCTTGTCATATTTGATTTAATTACCCTTCTTGTGGTTGACTTATAAGCTACATCTCTGGTTGTCATGCCGCTATTGTACCACACAGGTCCAGATTGCACAAGTCTTCCACACATGCACATCTGTACATACAGGACATGAGCATGATGGGGCACTAGGAAAAGGCAGTGAGCTTCAGGAGCGGGAGGAGGACAAGAGAAGATAACAATGTGTAATCACAGTTGTAGCGGGAAATGTTATTTTTTAAAATTGCAACCCACACTTTCTTGGGCAAGGCACCTGCCTGCCTTGTTCTCGTGGAGACTCTCTGACCAGGAGCTCTGAAATCTGTCCACCCAGCTCGCTAGGTTCCCATGGCGGGTCACTCCCCCTCCATCATACCTTTTCTTTGGAACTCAGTCAAGTCACCGCATGAAGGAAAACAACCACACAATCTTAGTTTCGAATCAAAAGGCAACACAATCGCTGGGTGCGGCGATTATTAACTAGCGTCCTAATAGTAAGCCAGTCTAAGTTAAATCCATTGGGATCCACTACCTGAACCGAGGGTCTCCGCTACCTACATTTTCGCTCCATCGTCCTTCCCATCCCAAAGACCATTCCCATCTCCCGCCTCTGACCCGGAAGTCCTGCCTACTCGCCCGCCCAGTGATTGGTTTCTTTATTCATTAGAAGGGTCACAATAAGTCCTGAGTACATGATTCACACCTCATCCCAGGCAGCCCCTCTTGGGGAACTGGAATTAGCAACACAATAGAAACAGCATCAGGGCTATCCACAACATATAGGCACATGATCTGTGGCTTTTTCCTTCAGTCTCAGTCAGAAAATACATGGTTTCTCTGAGGTAACTAATTTAATTGACCACCATTATTTTGCTCTTTAAAAAAACTGATGTTTAGTCAAATACATTACAAAATGATAAAAATCAAGAGTAATAATTATCAAAAGCAGAAGAAAGGAAGTGTATCTCCACACTCCACACTTGCCGGGTGCTTGGTGGTGTTGATAAGCCCAAATGAATTTAACACTGGGTTTCTCTGAGGTAACTAATGCAATTGACCACCACTGTTTTGCTCTTTAAAAAAACAAAACAAAACAAACAAAAAAAAACCTGATGTTTAGTCTGGTATTTATGGTGTTTTTCTTCATCTTGGGTTAAGAGAATATTTAAAGTGTTGAAGTACAGAAGATTGTACTTCTGGATGCTATTACTAATTGCTGTTATTCTGTTGTTGGTCAAGCTACCACATTTTTCAAGCAATTAGCTTGACTCAAACCCTCAAGCTCAAACCCTGGGCAAATCCTCTGAGTGTGTCGCTCATCTTGTCCCAGAGTCGAGGGCAATCAGTGTACTAGAGTTTCATTCAAGGTTCATTAATTTAGAGTTCATAATACTTAGACATGCTGTGCTGAGCACTTAACCCTGCAGCCACTATAAGACAACGAGTCTTTTAGAAAATAATACTGTACACGAGAAGTAGGTCCTCTAAGTTAACAGTGATGTCATGATTATCATCCATAGTATTCCTATCCAGCTTTCATGTCAGTAGTGTGTCTAATTCCACCATGGAAGGGAAGCACAAAAGATATGACAAGTGCACAGAAGGATAAAAGTGGATTCGAGAATATGCCTGTGAATATCCTAGCCTGGGGCTCCATAAGAACACATCACAGACAGGGTTTTAATAACAGCAATATTTTCACAGTCTGGCATTTGAAGTCCAATGTCAAGATGTTGGCATGGTTGGTTTCTCATGAGAGATATTTTTCCTTTCTTACACACTTATGTACTGCCTGTACTTTTCACATAATGGGAAAAGTGATCTCTGGTGTCTCTTTTCAGTTTTGTTTTGTATAAGGGTAACAATCCTATTAAGACTTGATCTTGTAACCTTTTATAATCTGAATTATTTCCCAATGGCTTAGCTCCAAATACCATCACTCTAGGGACTAGGATTTCAATATATGGATTTTTGAAGGACACAGTTCAGTTTGCAATATCTAGCCTTTCTTATTATGTGGTTCTTATATGTGATTCTTTAATCACACAGCATTCTGTATTACTGGCCTGAAGTGTGCCAAATGCTGAACACCCAGGCTGAATGTGAAGTTCCAGGCCAAGCACTTCGTGACATCTGCAGGTCCCAGAATGTGGTCAATGGTTTTGCAGGGAGACATCATGATGAAGTTCTGGAAAATGTCAAGAGATTTGTCCAAAGATGAGGCTGGAAGTGCTGTGCTCATTGGAGTAAGATCGACTGGATTATGCTGGGGGGACTGGACCTGTTCTGGACCTGACCTGCTTGGAGATCCTATGAAACCCACACTGTTGTGATGGGCTCTGCAGTAAATGCAACAGTTAAGGGGACCTTAGCTGCTGCTGCTGCAGCAAAAAAGAGCAGGTTTGAACAGCAAAGTAACATCCTGACATGCTTGCACGGTACACAGTATTTGAAACTGGGTAGACAGACATATTGTTTTGTCAAAAGAGGACCAGGCTGTCTGCTATGAGATGGTGACTTCTAAACATGACAGGGAGACACTGACATGCTGCACCCATGAAATCTAAACAAGACCAAGTGGTAGGTACTTAAGGCTTTCTGTTCCTTGACTGGAGCACTGTTTTTCCAGCAGTAAAAGCCAAGGAAATGAACCCTTATGATTTGAAAAAAATTGTATAACATGTTTAATAAAGGATCTACATAAAAATACATTTAAAAATTGCACTCACACTTAGGCAGGTCTTACATATTCCTAGTTAATAAATATTGACATTTACTGTATTTTATCCACTTTCACACACACACACACACACACACACAACTTTTCTTATTGCTCCTTTATTGTGAGAATAATTTTATCCCAAATGTCATTCTTCATAGGAGTTTATTTTTGGATAACCAAAGCTATTTTGTATATCTCTATTTTTTAATTGGGCTCCTAACAACAATCTACTGCTTTAGAAGTCTTGTGTGTCACTTTCAAATAGTAACCTGGTTTCTATAATAGAGACAGTTCTTAAGCCATCGAAAGACTCGTGTGTATTTCCCAGTTTTCCAAAGTGCAACTCTTCTGATTCCTACATTTTTGTAGATGCAATTACCTGGTTGACTTTAATCCAACTGGTTAGAGACCAGTGATAATTATGCTGCTGTCAGACCTGATCTAACAACCACAGAAAGACACCCCCACTGTGTCCCTTCTCAGCAGCAGCGGTGGCAGCGGCAGCTGAGAGGTCTTCAGGATGAAGTGATCTTAAGAGTCAGGTTTTTTGATGTTTTGAAAAACCTGACTCTTAAGATCACTTCTTGACTTCACAAACATTTCTATATTAATGTTCATTTTCATTAGAGACCTGTCTGCTCTGGACAGCTTCCTATATTGAATTCTAAGAAGAAATTGAGCATCCTTGGAGTTACTCCAGTTGTGGTGAGACAGCCACTAGGCAAGAATTGCCTCCTTCCTTCTACAGACAAATTACTGTCCAGAAAAGGACACACTTGCAGAATAGTCGACTGATTATATCTGCCTAGACAGAGTAATCAGCCCTTAATAATTCTGCAGCACCAAAGTCTGTCAGATGATCCTGGGCCAGAAGGCAGAAGAACAGATGCTCCAACGTTTTGAAGTAGAGCGAGTGTCCAGGTGTTCAGAGGTCTCTATAAATTGGCTAAGTTTTAGAAGCTATGCTTTGTGCTTCCCACAATTATAGTTAACTCAGTCATTCTGGATTTCTGACGGGGTTGAAAACTTATAGCTATTTACCTTGAGAGAAAAGATTTGAGTGGATGGTCGTCAGCTGACATTCATCCTAAAGCCAGGTTCAGAACTAAATGTTTTAGTTAGAATAGATGACAGAGGTGCTGGTTAGTCAACAAAAGGATGGACTGGGTATTAGGACTATCTTGCACCTCACTGGTACAAATTGGCATAATTATGCTCTAATTGTATTTTGAGAGAAAAGTTTCATTTTAACAGGAAGGGTGATGTGTAGGAGGAGCTAAGGTGGGAGGAGTACTGAGAGGAAGAGAAGGAGTAAGAAGAGGAGAAGAAGAAGGAGAGGAGAAGCTAGGTGATGAGAGAGAGAAAGAGGGGGGAGACAGGGAGGCAGATGTTCACGTATCTCCACCAGTCAAAGATAGTAGATATATCTAGGTTGAGTAGTGGGTTACACCTCTGATTGAACAATACCAAACTTATAAAGCCTATGATTAACATTTTTTTAAAAAAATGTATAAATGAAAAAAGGAAAAGGGGGCATGGGATAGGGGCTTTCTAAGGGGGGGATGGAAAAAGGGGGATGGCATCTGAAGTGTAAATAAAAGATCTAATAAATAAATAAAGAAAAGAAAAAGAAAAAAAAAAGTCAGGTTTTTATACTGACCATGTTTCCAATTGCATCAGACCTTAAGTGCAAATAACCAGGGCAAGAAATAGCTTTCTGATGCTTTGTGACCAAGATCCCAGATCTACTTTCCCGTGGCCACTATGATTGTTCTTGCAAACAACAATTAGTTTTTTTAATCCCTCCCTTGTTGAAAAGCTCCACAGTATATACAGATAGGATACCAATACTATGTTCCAGCTAAGCAATCTTATCTATCTTCAATGTATTCATTATATGTTACAAGGACATTAGGCTCTGCCCACTTGGTTAAAAAGTTCTTCATTATCTTGCTGTGGAGAACAAAGAAACTCACCTGCACAGACAGAGCCCGGCAGGGGTTCAGGTTTCAGACTCCCTTAATTTGCTGGTGCTTTGCATCTTTTCTTTGAATGTAGCATCAAACAAAGGTGAAAAATTGATGGGCAAAGGTTCTCAGAAAGGGAACCAGCCTTCAAGTGATTCCGTGATCCATAACGGTCCTGCCAATTAGAAATGTGCCAGAACACACAGCCTCCTTGTGGGAAGCCTGTGCTATGTGGTGTCCTCTGCCATGAGATGTTGAGTAGCTGACATAAATGAAGAAGGACACAGCATGCTCCAGGGCACGCTGCTGCAAAGTTCAGCAGGAGGTCACCCTGCCTTTCAGCTCAGAGTTGAGGCCTGGGGGGTGGAGACTTTCACTGATGGGAAATGGCTTTATTCCTTTCTCATTAAAGAGGCTTCTGCATGACCCCTCAACATTCACTGTAGTTAAACAAAGTTGGCTCGCTCCTTACTACTACAGGTCTTGAATCTATTTTAAAAGAAGAAACAATATAGCATTTTCAAAGCCAATATTGCTTTTGCTCTCAGTCAGTGTTTTTAGCAAAACAAACCGTGCCACACCTTGCATGCTTCTCTTTTGTTAAGGGAAACATGCAGAGAGAAGGCCACTGCTATTTTATGTTTATTTTCTTTTCCTTAGGCTTGGGTGGTTTTCAAAAGGAATTGGACTTATAAGTTACCCTGTTCTCATGGCATTCCCTACTCATACAGTACAAGGATTCCTGTCGCTGCTTAAAGGGTGTCCAGTTAGTTGTGTGAGATATAGGATGTAATTGCATAATAAAATCTTTAGAGTATAGGTTATCTGTAAGATTGGAACCAGAAATGTGGCCGTGTAAATCTTCCCTATCCATTACTTCACCTGCAAAATTAAATGTAGAGTCCTGTGTGTTATGGTATGATTGGCACACATTATCCGTTACTGTAATGGGACTACTCACTTAAATGTAGTGATTTCACCTGAATTCCATGTAGATGGCAGCAATTATTTGGTTTTTGGCCAAACAAATGTAAAATGGACATCCACATGATGACAGTGTACCATGTAGAGGGTGTGCTTGTCTCCAATGTGGTGGCTGTCAGAGCAAAAGACTGTGGTGCCTAGGGGAGTTGCATCTGTCCCCTTACATATGAGAGTGCACAAACATGTCAGCCCCTGTGTGGTGATGGCGTAAGGTGAGGGCGAGCTCACAATGCTAGTACTTGGAGTTAGGCTAAACATGACTTAGGGGCTGTATCCATTTAAGAAAGGTCAAGTACAAAGTGTGTTTCCTTTTTCCTATATCTTTGAATTCACAGACCCTGAAAAATTACTGTTTTCTCATTGTTATTTCCTCTGTGCATGTAAGAATTAGATGCCATGAGTGTCAGACATTGTGTCACTGTGACAGAATAACTTACAGGGAGGTGTCAGCTCTACCATGTCAGCGGCATGATGTCAAGTACTTTTCAATCATCCCATAGGTTAATTGTTTTGCTGCAGTCATTAAATACCACAACCAAAACACCTTTAGGAAGGAAGCGTTCATTCTGGTGCTCTGTTCCTGATGTAGAATTCATTATGTCAGGGAATGCATGTCGTGGTGGCAGGAGCAATGAGCTAAATGATCAGATTCCTGTCCACATCCATGGGGCAGAGAGAGAACAGAGTATGAAGGCCAAGCCTCTAATCCTCAAGCCCACCCGCACTGACATACTTTTACTAGCAAGCTTCTACATCCTTAATGTTCTACAGCAAAACCAGCAGGGGACAGGTGTTCACATACCTGAGACTATGGGGTACATTTTTCATTCAAGCCACTACAATTACGGAAGACAAAAGCAGGGAGGGGGAGATTATAGAGATGATCCAGGGAAGTATATAGCCCCCTAGATTCATCCATGTGACCTACTTCCTCTAAGAACACCACTTTCTACTTATGCCAATTTCCAATAGCATTATGGTTACTATGAATACATTGTAGGGTTTATTTACTCATTAGGTCACAGGCCCTCATGATATATTTACCTTTTACACACACACCCAGAAATATATTGTTTCAGTCTAAAGCCAATCAAGTTGACACCAAAGACTAGCCTTCACACTGCCCTTGCATGCATATGCCATATATAAAGGAATAATGGGAGAACACCTATTTTAACAATTTCATACCTCAACATTGTGTATTTTCCCTATGTCAATAATCAATGGTTCATTTTAATCTGAATATAATGTTTTTATGCTGGGAAGGAAATTATTTTGACAATACTAGTGATTGAAGTTATAGTCTTGTGCATACCAAGCAAGCACTGTACCACTAAACTACATCACCAACTATCGAGAAAATTTTAAAGGTTAATTGATATTTTTAAATGACCCCTGCTTGAGTCGAGATTGGTGCCCTTATTGTCATAGGACTGTAAGAAAAAAACTGAGGCAGGAGAACATCTCTAGAATCAAGGAAAGAAACCTTGAATCAGAGCCATTCAGTCTTCAGCAATGTGCAAACCTGGTCCGAGTCTGCAGGAGAGCATGAACACAGGTAACTAGCCGGGGACTGCCCAGAGGAATGGCCAACATTCATGAGTCAACCTGGGATGGAGGTCCTACCAATAAGTCCAGGGTCAGTTACCCAACTGTACATCCATTCTTATGGAGAGAGAATACTTTCTCTAACTTGATGGCTTTCAGAGTCAAAACAAAAAGTACTTCCAGTACCTGAAAGCCAAGAAAAGAATATGGAAGGCTGAAGTTGGAACCAGCAAGCAGGCAAGGGGCTGCTGACAGACTCTGCTCTCTCCCCAGGCAGATTGTTCCCCTTCACTCTTGATCATCTTATATGCAATACCCAAAGTCAATTTGACATGCTAGCTCTGCCCTGCTCTGCTCCCATTCTCTCTCAAATGGTTTTATCCTTTCTTATTTTTTCTCTATTCTTTTCTTTCTCTCTTTCCTTTTGATTGATTTTTTTCACAGAATGCAGACTGGCCTGATTTGGGGTTTGTCCATGTCCCAGCCTGCTGAGAGCTGGAATCATTCGTATTTTACCTGACTGCATTTCTCTAGCTGTCCTTTTATGCTGCTGTTAACCTGGGTCTCATTTTCTTCTTCCTTATTCCTATCTTCCCATCTTCTATGTCCTTTTCTGTCCCCTCTCTTTTTCTCTGCCATCCAAATACTGACCCCTACTCTATCTACTCTTTCCCTCTCCCCCCACAGCAACAAGAACTAATGATACTGTAGCTCACAGTGCACTATCAGTGTCCCATTGCTTCCCCATGTGATTGGAGTTTAAGGAGTGACTTCATTTGACTGTTACTATATTTTCAAAACATTTAGCAAAAAAGTCGTTTATTTAGCATTTTACTCTCAGGATAGTAGGAAGGGGTTGAGCCTTTGTCCTGTGAGCAAGTGAGCCTAGAATCTAATTGCCTAGACAGAGAGCCAGTCTAGTAGAGAAAATGAGACCTTGGCCCTACTGCAGCATGGTGTCTCTTGCTTCCCTACAATGTCAAGAACTCTTCCTTAATCATGAGTAGCTGTGGTTCTAAATGCCTCTTGTGTTTGAGTGGCTGTTTCTTTTCTAGGGTTGGGGAATTTTCTGCTGTACTTTCACTGAACAGATTCTCTATGCCTCTAAGTTTATCTCAGCTCCCTTTTCTTCCCTGCATGGTCTTGGGTTTACTCTTTTGATAATTTCTATTTTGACAGTATTTCACATGCTTGTGGACACTGTGGTTAATCCCATTTATGTTTTCCCTTATTAATGTTTGAATGCAGTGTTTGATCTGTCCTGTTAGGCATCAGTGGATATCCTGTCTTCTGTTTGAATGAGTCTACTGGAGGTTATTTTGACTGTGTTTTTATTTGACTCATTGAGCTTTCTCTTTCCAAAATTTATGTGTATGCATGCATGCATACATACATACATACATACATACATACATATACACACACAGAGAGATTCACATTTTATCAAAATCTCAGTTTGCAGAATGTTTATTCCATGTTCCTGACTTATTTTTATCTACATGGCTAACTTTCTCAGCCATTTTGCTGACTTCTTCCCACATGTTGCTAACTTTTCTCTCTAGGTCTTTTTGAATTTATCTACTTGTTTGCATCTTCTTTTAGGTAATTTATGTGTTTTTTTTTCCAATCTGGAAACTTTTGAAATCTTTTTCAGGTACTTAATCTAGTTAGTGATCTTTGATTTTAGCAGGTGTGAAGTTATGATGACCTTGGAGAAGTCATGTGGCCTGAGCTTTTTTGTGTTTCCTATATTTCTTGTTGTGATTTGTGCCTCTATTAGTTTTGCTATTTTTTTTCTAGACCGGAGATAAACTTCTTATCAAGCATCTTGTCTTGAAGAATCAATATTCAGTACCATTCACTGCCGAGAAAGCTACTACTATTTTAGCAACAGTATCAAAGCATAAAAAAATAGAAATTTATTTGACAACTATTCCAGTCCAAGGATACATCACCTGTGACCACTGGCAAACTACTTTAGAATGCTTGTAAAGTCAGCAATGGTTTAGTATAAATTTAGAAATACTAAATGAATGAAATAAAAGGTGGGGAGAAATAAAACAAAAGCAAGGTTAAGTGAAATGGGAAAAAAGGAGAAGCAGAGAGGAGTGTTATAGAGTAGAAGAAAAAAAGACTAATAGACTGGAAGAACCACAGGAAAAATCAAGCCACAATTTCCCAATATGGAAATAGACAAAATAACAATAAAGGTAATAAAAATAAAATATGACTACTTCAAATAATAATGTAAAGTCAAAATAGTACTAGGGATGAGGACATAGCTCAGTTAATAAAGGGCTCGACTTGCAAGCATGAGAGTTTAGTGTGGTCCCCAAAGCCCATGTTTAAAAGCAATCTACTATTAAAATACCAATGAGAGGAAAGGCCATCCTTCAAGCTCACTGGCAGACCATTTAACCTACTTGGTGAGTTCTAAGCTAGAGAGAAACCTAGTCTCAAAAGAAATCTATAGATGGCACTTGAGCAATGACACTATGTTAACTTCCAGTTTCCACATGCAAGTACAAGCACATACACACTCATGCATCTACAAACACATGCACAACTCTCACATGTACACATATGCACATGTGCACACATATATGTATGCATGTGCATGTATACACATGCGTAATATGCGCATACACACGCATGCATGGTACACATGCACACACATGTACAACTCACTTGCACACATCATTGCACACAATCATGCATAATACACACATGCATAACAAATGCATACACACACACACACATGTAAACACACACAAACCACAAAATTCTACTAAATGAAGATATGGCTAGAAAAAGCAAAGCTAGGAAAGGAAAAAAAAAAGGAAAATTCAGGAAAAGACAAAAATATTGTCCAAAAGAGGAAAGTAAAAAGCAGACAAAATTGAATGAAAACATGAAAGGGAATAACAAAACCATAAACAATTTAAAAAACATACCAAAGTTAGAAATACTACCAAAAGTGCAGTTTACAAAGAAGAGGAAGGGATACATTATACAGTATTTAGAAAGATGAGGCATGGGGCAAACTCCCCCTGGGTCTTAGGAGATTAAAGCACACCTGTCTTGGGCACGTATCGGACGTCTGCCAATCCTGTCTCCACCATTGAAGATTTCCTCTTCCTATACTAATGTTGGGTTCTTCAGTTTATCTCAGCCTCCTGAGAGTCTCCAGATTGCACCATCCCAGAGTGGATGCTTTAGCTGAGTGGTATCTGAGAAGTGTATTGGGGGTGTGGGGAACAACAACTTTTCTGCGAGCCCTCAAGTACAAGTTCTTTCTCCAAACTTTCGAGATCCCTGAGTTCAACAACAGCACTGGAGGGACACAGCTGTACTATCATGGTTGCTTTCAAAAATTGGAGGTCTTGGCATCTGCAGACCTGAAGGACAATAGGTGACTCCAGACTCTAATCCACCCACTGGACTCAGACACATAGCTATCAAACTCCAGTTATCTGGTAACGTGATCCCATGGCGTCCCAATGGCAGATGAGCTCTTTTTCCCTCTATGGCTTTGGAGCTCACTTGTTAGCTTGAGCTGAGTCTGCCTGTCACCTGCACTCTTTGTCAAGTCATTCCAGACCTTCATTCTCTTCACAACTTCACCCCTTCAGTCACGGTCTTTGGAAAGTCAGCTGCTTTTCTTTCCCCGAACCCAGAGAACAGGGCAGCCAAGACCATGTTGAACTTTCTTCTCGGTGTATCCTTTTCTCTCCTGTTCTTTTCTAGCACCTTCTGCTGCTGCCTACTTTTTCTCTGTAGGATATAATCTACATAGTCTATACTTTATTATGACTCTGTCCTTTCCTGGTTCACATGGAGACAGCCTCTAGTCTGCTATCCTATTCACCTATTGTCCTTTCATGTGACAGAGCTGGAGTTTGACTTCCAGGTGTGAATTTCTCCTTGCATTCATCATAGCATGCTCCCTGGCCTCCCTCCAGTGACTGGAGATGATTATTTGAGAAGGTCAAAGTGAGCTCTACTTTAAGAAAAGAAGGCACTTGGAATGAAGCAGAGGTAAAAAAGTATGAACTCCACATTTAATTAAATGTGAAAAACTGCCCTTTTGCCAATTCATGGTTTATAGGCAGAATCTGGGATATTTCAAGCTGAATTGTGTTAAGTTTATAATCTTTACCTACTCTCATATCTTTAAAACCCGTGTTCAACATTCCATGGGATTTTTAAACTCAAATTCTTAGCTTAGATAAATGGTGTTATGTGTTTTTGAGAAAACAATCCGAGGAAGCAATTGGGTGACCTTTCAGATTTCTTCCTAGTGTTTATTTTGCTAGACTGACATCAGAAAACTCTCCGGAAAAAAATGAGTTTTGCATAGAATGTCACGCTTTTATTGTCCATTTCACCTGGTATCTGAACTTGGGTGCTTTCTTAAAATTTTTATATAGTTGTAATTTTCCTTCCTTTGATGGTGATAACTTGTTTTATATAATGTGTGCTATATATATAGGATGTCCCCTTAGGAAGAATACCTGGTGGGAAGATGGGAAACTAGAAAGAAGAGAAAAGATTACAGTGAATCACAGGGCCACATCAGCTCCATTTTTCAGAATTTCTTACCCATTTCTGCTTCATTTGTGTGAGATTTCCAGGCAATCTGTAACATAAACCAATCTATATTTCACTCCATGTGCCTAAGGCAATTTTGACAGTTACATTCTATGAAGAGCACTTAAATATCAGCTCTTTGAAGATTCTCCCCATCTAAGAACTATGCAAACATCTAACCTCCATAACTGTCAGCCAAAGGCCTTGTCTCTGCCCTATCCATGCGCTCTTCAGTATTATAACAGTGCAATTTTTGTGAAACTGCCACTCAGACTGCAAATGCCACAATGCCTACTCTTCTGCCAAGTTGAAGTGTGTTGCCTTTGTTTCAATTTAGCACCATCAGGGTAGGTTGTTTGGCTCTTGGTACTCTTCCGGAGCAGACAATGGGCTTATTTTCAAGGACCACTAGCTTGCTACAAGAAGAGTATATGATTTACTGAAGCTGATCTCAAGAGCAGAGACACAAGGGAACATACAAAGAACTCTTTGTCCTACACCTTATTTCCTATAACTGTAGCCAAACTGCCAGGGTACAGCATCTCCATCCTTCTGAAGAAAATTTATTTGTGGGATCATAAAACCAGGAACTCTTATGACTGCCACCAACTAGTGCTCCTTCAATGAAGAAATTTCCTTGTTAGGGAGTATACACTGGGCTGACATCAGTGTGCTCTGTAGAGGAATTTTAACCCAGCAGCATGGCTGCTCTGGTAGAGATCCCATCCAAAGACCTAGGTCTGTTGCAGCTATAATGACACACGATGACACACGGCAATGGTTGGAATACAGACACATCCTTAGTATACCCCTTCAATTTCATACAATGAAGGTAAAGTTAGCTTGTAGAAGGAAGCAGCCATGTTTGAAAGTGACATCTAATTGATGGGCAGACAATGGGACTTATCAGAGAATGATTTGACAGAATGAATCATAGATAGGATACCCTCAACTCTTGCAGGAACACAGGAAAGAGAGCTACTTAGGAGCAATACTGGGAGACAAAGGGTACAGTGTATGTGGGGGGGGGGCAGTTTTCCTGGGATTAATTTTACAGAGACAGGTTTCAGAGAGAATAAGCTAGACACATGTGAAAATACAATGAGGCAGAGAATGCAAAAGAAACAGAAGATTAGAACATATTGCCTCAGATAATATGAGGCCAAGGATAAGCTGCAAAGAAACTGGTTTGAATCAGTCAGCTTGGAGAAGAATTTAGGCCAGATCACCTAAGTTGAACCAGCTAGCAAGAGTAGAGAAAGGGTGAGTTTATACAGCAGCAAGACTCTGAGATGACAAAACATCTATTGAATAAAAGTTATATTTACATCCGGCAGAATATGGTTTTTTAAACAAGACAGAGTAGCGAATTCAATTTAGATTTCAGTTTTCGGGCAAGAGCCCTGCCTCTGGATGACTTGGTGTGTGTACGCCATGCCAGGCTTCACACTGTAGGATGCAGCTTTATGATCGCATCTCTCCATCTACTAATTTTTCACCTTACCAAGTCTTTTCAACAGACACGCACTGCACAGTTCAATGGTTAGAGTATTTTACTGTAGAGATAGATTGTTATAATTTTTTTCTTCTTTTGCAAAAATTCGAGCTGTAAAAATATTTCAACTTTTACAATATTGAATTAAGTGGTATAAGGGTGATATTTACAAAAAAGCTAAAAGAAAAAAACACACAGGGATAAATAAATAAATAAATAAATAAAAGATTGAATAGGGACTTCTGCGCTTTAAAGCACATCAGTGGTAGTTAGCTCAGACAGTGCATTTTCAATCTCTAACTTAACATGCCAGCCCTTAGCAATACTAGCTTCTTCTTCTCTTTTGTACAGTTGTCTTAGGTAACTGGAAATAAGTGCAGCCTGTAAGGTTACCAAGTGACAAACATGAACACCTTTCCCCCTATACTCAGAAAATCGAGTGCCTCTGTGCAAATTGTTTAAAAGCAACACAACACAATAACTGTATTTTTAAACCTGGTCTCATTCTTTTACTTACATTAACTTCTTTCAAAGTCATTGGCCTCTGAGAGTGAGCAGGATACGAGTGAGAATCTCCTTCAAGTCTTCATGAGACAGGGTCCAGGCACAGGATTCCACACCCACCCTCCCATTCCCAAGCCAAAAATCTCACTCACACTCCACCATCAAGAGAGATTCAAGCTTACTCACGAAGACTCCTAAATGCTAACTCTGTATCCAGGCTCAAGAATTCAGAAACCTAGATTGGAATCAAAAACAACTGACAAAAATAGAAAATAAAATAAAATAATAAAGTAAAAAAAAATACATGTTTTACATATATTTATTTCAACTTATTATTTATATTATATATTTTATATATTTTAAATGTATAACCCTATTTTATTTATTTATAAATATAAATAAGCATTTTTATAATTATATATATTTATATTATATATAATATATTAATTTGCAATGAAGTGACAGTATGGCCACTACAACTTTTATAAAAGAAAACATTTAATTGAAGTTGGCTTATAGTTTCAGATGTTTAGTCCATTATCATCATAGTGGGAAGCATGACAGTGTACCGGCACCCATGGTGCTGGAGGAGCAGAGAATTCTTCACCTTGATCCATGGACAGCAGAAGAAGACTGTGTTCCATACAGGACATGTATAGAGAACAGGAGACCTCAAGTCTCACCCCCACAATGATAAACTTCTTCAAACAGGCCACACCTACTTTAACAATGTCACACCTCTTAATTGTGCCACTTTCTAAGGACCAAGATTGCAAACACATGGGTCTATGGGAGAGGGAGGGGCATACCTATTCAAAATACCACAGCTATACTCATAGATAGGTGCCTAGTCTAGTCAACAGTAGAGCAGGTTTCTCTGAAAGCTCATAGGAGCAGATACACAGACCCACATCCAAACATGAGTCAGAGAACTCAAGTTAGAGTCTCAATCAGGTCTTACCCTTAGAACTTGGGGCATCCTTTGGGAGAGGGGAATAAGGAATTAAGAACACTGCAAGACCATGGCCTGAGGAATCAATTAAGCAGGGCTCATGGTATCTCATAGAAAATGAAGCGAGAATAGGAGAGCCTGCATTGATCTCTGTTGGTTTCTCTGCATGTATGTTATGGTTGTTGGCTTTAGGTTTTTGTGGGACTCCTGACAGTTTGAGGGGAGATCTCTCTATCTCTCTTGCCTGCTCTTGGTACCACTTTCTTCCTACTGGGTTACCTCACCCACGTTGATGTGAGGGTTTGTGCTGGTCTTACTGTATCTTGTGTAGTATTCCGTCGATGTTCCTGAAAGGCCTGATATTTTCTGAGGGGATACATGGGGAGATATGGGTCTCAGGGAGAGGGGAAGTTCAGGGAAGTGGGAGGAAGACCTGTGATTGAGATATATTAGAGAAGAATAAATAAATTTAAAAACAACTACAAATCAATGCAAAAACAATTTCCCTAAAGAACATAAAAAGGTTAAAAACCCTCAACTAAATTCCCAATTAGATCACACTGTATAACTGATTTGCTTTCTTCCCTATGACAAAAGGTTGGCTCAACCTGTGTAAGCCATTTGTATAATTAAACCACATTGATTGAGAAAAATGGAGAATTCACACAGTTGTCTCAATAGCTGAAGACAAGGCAGTTGTGAAACTTCAAACTATCTGTATAATAAATCCCTAAAAAAGCGTCAATGGATGAAGAATTTCTCACTGTAATAAAGGCTATGTAAAACAAACCTATAGCCAAAAGGCTCTGTAAAACAAACCTTTAGCCAAAGGAGCTAAAACTGAAGACATGTCCTTTAAATATGGCATGAGGTAAGGGTTCCCTATTTATACTATAATGCAAGAATTGGTACAAAAACTTCATTAAAGCATTAAGAGAATAGAAAATAGCAAAAGGGTAAATATGGGAAAGGAAGACATTAAACTATCCCTGTTTGAAGATGACATAATCCTACAATTAAAGGATTCCATACGCCACAGCAAAATTTCATGAATTTCATTTCAGTAAAACAGCAGTTCAATGAGATCTAGAATCATGTGAGAGGCAAGCCTTGGGTCGTTCATTTACCAGGCTTATCTTAAAATGTTGCTCATCCTGCAGAATTAATATGGCATCACTGTTTTGTGTGCTATAAAGAAACAAGCCATTGATGTCAGAATCATGCAGATCATGCAACATGGAAGATGCCCCCAAGATATTAGAGATGCCAGTTGTAGGAGGGAAGGAAGTCCAGGATGTACTAAAGAAAGCTGCAAGCAATTCTCTCCTGGAACATGCCCAGGAGAGAAGCTATGTGTCTTTCAGGTTAAGTTAGAAGGATGGGACCACAGATGTCACCATCTATGTGAAAAGAAGAGCACTTAAAGGAATTTCCACACCGTTCAAAGTTATGGTGTTTCTCCAGGATAAATTCTATGGAAGTCAGAAATATTTATTGAACGGTAAAGAGCTCACTACACTTTTCTCACGTGCATGGCTGCCCTCCACTCCCAATTCTTTTGTGCTGGTAAGGTCTGAATGATTTCAAAGGCGTCTCCAGATTCCACACACATACAGGCTTCTATTCAGAATAATGGTTTGGATATATTTTTATATATATATATTTTTTAGGATCTGAAGAAGTGTAAGCCTTGTACTATTTGACTACAGTTTGGACTACATTGTGTTGGTGTTGATAAATATAAGAAAGTTTATGTGGTGGTTTGAATTATGCTTGGCTTCGGGAATGGCATTATTAGGAGGCGTGGCCTTCGTGGAGTAGATGTGGTCTTGTTGGAGGAAGTGGGTCACTGTAAGCATAGTCTTTAAGACCCTCATTCTAGCTATCTGGTAGCCAGTGTTCTCCTCGGGGCCTTCAGATGAGGTTCAAGTACTCTTGGCAATTCCTGTACCAGGACTGCCTGGGTGATGCCATGCTCCTGCCTTGATGATAATGTACTGAACCTCTGAACCTGTAAGCCAGCCCCAATCAAATATTGTCCTTATAAGAGTTGCTTTGGTCATGGTGACTGTTCATAGCAGTAAAACCCTAACTAAAAGAGCTGATTAAAAGGTGTGCAACATTTCTCACAAGTGGCGTTTCAGTCTCATATGAATTATGAGGGATTTCAGAAATTCTTTGTAAGTTCAAAAGACCTTGTCATATTCTACACACTTGTGTGGTTTCTCTCACAGTTGAATATTTGATGTTGCTTAAGACCAGAAGACTAGTAATAATAGTTTGTGGCTGATTCGTCAAACTTGTAATATTTCTCTCCAGTATAAATTATCTGGTATTTAGAATATGCTGTGAAACACCTAACATCTTTTCCACATTTTTTAGCTCTTTAAGGTTTCTCTCCAGCATATTTTTTTATGATTCCTAAAGATTTTTAGGATTGTTGAGCACTTTGCTGTATTTTCTTACATTTACAAGGGTTCTCCACATTGTGAGTTAATGTATGCGATATAGGTATGATTTTGTAGAGAAGGCCTTTCCACATTCCTCACATTTATAGGATTTCTCTCTAGACCATGAATCAAGTGAGTAGAAAGAATACAGGAAGTTCTAAAGGCTTTGCCACATACTTCACAATTGTAGATTTTCTTCTGTATATCTTCTCTTATGTTCTGAAAGTAATGATAGAAAACAGAAGACATTTCCCAATACTTCACAATTGTGTGGTTTTTCCACTGTAAAGTTTTCTTTATGTTTATAAAATATTGATTGTTAATGGAAGGCCTTGCCACACAGTTCACATTTATATGGTTTTTCTCCTGAGTGGTCTCTTGTGCACAGAAAGTAGTGATGGAGTATGGAAGGCCTTGCTACAAGCTTCACATTTTTATGGTTTATCTCCTGTGTGGATTATCTTACGTTTACAAAGTCTTGATGGAACATGGACAGCCTTAACACATACTTCACACTTGTAGGGTTTCTCTTCTGTATGAATTGTTTTGTGTTTGGAAAGTAATGTTGGAGCATGGAAGGCTTTGCTACATATTTCACACTTGTAGGGTTTTTCTACTATACAAATTCTTTTGTGTTCAGAAAGCAGTGATGGAGAATGGAAGGACTTGCCATATTCTTTACACTTGTAGGGCTTCACTCCTAAATTAATTCTCTGGTGACTTCTAAAGGTTTTTTTCCCCCCTGTTCAAAGGCTTTGCCACATTTTTTGCAAGTATAGCATTCTTGTCCTGGTGAGTAAAGGTTGAAAAATGAATGAAACAGAGCAAAAATCTTTATATTTACAATGTTTATTTTTACAAACAAATATTTATTCATATTTGCTTTTGTCTGTAGCAGTATATTTCCTCCCACTACATTTTACAATAAACTCGGTAATGTGGAAGAAGAGAAAGAGGAGAAGGAAGAGGAGGAGTGAAGAGAGAGAGAGCGGATCAGAGGAGGAGGAGGAGAAGATGGCAGAGGATGTGCACATGTCTCTAGCAGTCTAAGATAGTTGTAATATCTAGGTTAGGTATTGGGTTATACCTCTAATTGTGTGTGCATCTTGTTTATTGAGCATTACCAAACATATAAAGCCTTTGGATAATCTTAAGCATTAGAGTCTCATTTCTACTGGGTACCTAGCGTGGATGGTGGGATTGTCTGGGTTCAGCCAAGTATTGTGGAGACAGCATGGTAGATTGGCAGAGCCATCTCCCACACTGGCGTCTGGTGGGTGGCAGGGCCAGTGATTTTGGCCAGCATGAGCTGTGGTCAGAGTTGAGCCACAGCGTGCTTCCACCACTGCTCATGACATCAGGCTTTGCCTAGTCAGGAAGCTGGTGGCACCTTAACAACAAGACAGATTGGGTGCTGCAGATTAAATTTTAACCATACCATTTGTCTGTAGAAATGATAAGCTACATTAAAATTTCTATACCAGTATTCAACAAAGCCAAATTTGCAACACACAAGAGGTGAAAATCATGTAACCTTCTACATAAGTAATAAGGCCATGAGAACATAGAATATGGAAACAAAGAAATATTAAAGTGAAACATATAATGAAGGCATAGCGTCAACAACTTAGAAAACTCATAATAGCATTATGCAAATGCAAATCAGCCCATTAAAAAACACAGGAAGTTTATGACTAGATAAACAGAAAGGATAAAAGTATTCTAACTTGGAAAAGAAATGCATTTGTGTGTGCACGTGCGTAGTCTAACTTGGAAAACATCTACATTTATATGTGTATCTGTGTGTGTGTATGTCTGTATGTATATATGTATGTTTTAGTTTTGGATGTTATGAAAGTTAGACGACATAAAAAGAAGCCTGTCCATAATATCACTAAATAATAAATTCTAAGGATTTAACGTAAGAAGTTTTATGCATATCTTATGAAGAAAATAAAAACCCAAGTTAAAGATCCCTTAGAAACATCATGGTCATAGGAAACACAAGATGATCTCATGGTGGGGGGAAACAGAGCTTATGGGAGACAATGAATCCTAAACACAGACAGATGTCCTTCTTTGACAGAAAGAGACAGAAAATGAGATCAGGAAAAATGATTTACACTAGAATATTGTGTCTCAATGGCTTTATGTTTGATCTTTGAATCTCCCACTGTGTTCTCTGCCACCCCCATTCCTACACAGCATGGTGGTGGCTACTGCTCTCTTCAGATCTGAAGGCTTTTGTCTTTGTTCCAGAAATGTGACCAGCTATGGCTTAGAGGAATCAAAGTTTGTCTGTGGGAAAATGGAACAACAATTTTGGTGGGTTCTCCTGGGAAATAACATGTCCTTTCCAGAATGTGTGTATAAGGATGAGAAGATATAGTAAAAGAGTGTAGAGGATTAATTCTGTATGTTTCCTCAGATGGGCACATCAGAATGATTAGAAGGAAATTAGCATTTGCAGGTCCAGAGCTTCATATTCCTCAGACACATGGAAAATTTTCAAAACTGAAGTGTGTGAGTCTCTTTATGATGTAGCACTTGCCTTCCAATATGAAGGATACATTCAAGGAGCAGGAGATATGAACACAAGAGGAAAAATTCTAAGGCATATGAATAATGTTAATTTTTATAAAAGTAGCCCTATGAACCTCCCTGTTGGAAGCACAAGCTCCTGGGAGGCACTGTACGAAGGAGCAAGTTTCATGCTGACAATTAATTAAGAATTCATCATGGAAGCTATCCTCACCCAGGAACACAAGGTGGCTATAATTCTCCAACATCACGTACAGATTCCACTGAGCAGGCTCCAGACATTCCCACTCTTCTGCAGAGAAATCAATGGCCATATCCCTGAATGACAGCATATCCCAAAATAAAGAAAAAGATTGAACACCACATGTTATGCTAATTACAACCATCAATAATAACACAAATATCAAGAGGAATCATGTGCTTCTGCTTATAAATTTAAAGGTGATCCTAAGTAAGAGGAGAGCCAGAAGCACTTCTGATACAATATCCCTAAAGTACTCCTGACGTGGAGCTGGAGGTAACACAGGATTCATCTTTAAGGGAAGTGAATGACGGAAGGTTCTAGAAACTTCCATGGACATTGTACTGTTAAGAACCATAAAATGGAAAATGAGGAAATCTACCAAATAGTATGTTAGGGCTGGAAAGCTAGCTCAGCAGTTAGAGCGCTGGCTACTCTTCCAAAGGACCTTGGGTTGATTCTTAGAAGCCACATGGCTGCTCACTAGTGTCTATAACTCCAGGTAGAGAGGATCAGACAGTCTCTTAGACACGTGTGCTACCAAGTACAAGCAAGATGAAATCAGACTCCTGACATTTGAACCAACACCTGTTACAGAGTTGAGGAAACTGCCTTCCTACCTCCCCTGCCTTGTTACTCTGCCAGTCATGAAGTCCCTGCAGGGGTGCTGTTTGGTGGCATCAGAAAGAGAATGGAGTGTTCGTTTGACCTCATGAGGAAACTGAAAAGAACTGTGGGACATTAATTAGAGATACGAAAGAACATAAATATGGATTTGAAAAAGTGTCCTTGGACTCGCCAGAATTACTTTAACCCAAACGCCAACCAGTGAGGATGCCAACCTGTGCTTTTTGGGTTTAGTCCTTTCTCCTTGTGATGCCTATCAAAGTCACTACAAATAATGTTTGTGCGTTCTGAGCATGACCTCTGACATGTACACTGGGCCATCACCAGAAACCGAATGACATCACCCAACACAAGGACCCTTCAGAGTTTCGCAAAATGAGTTGTCAAATATGACAAGGTTCCTGCCTGAGTCTGTTAAAGTCAGTGAGTCCTTCATTCACAGAATCACTCACAATAACATGAGGATGAAATGAAAAGAGCCTGCAAGGAAAAGGGGAGAGCTGCACAGCATAGGAGACTGGAGTCCTCCCTGAGGAAGAGGAAGGAACCCTGCAGTGTCAGTTTACTATCTGGATGGTAGTGATGCCACCTGTGAAGGACAGGGGTAGAGGTTGAGCTATGCTGCGTGAATTTGTGTCTGTGTCCTTCCTTACCTACCTAAGGCATTCTCTCATTGACTTTAATAAAATGCTGAGAGCCAATTAGTTGGGCAGGAAGTGGGAGGTGGGACTTCCTGAGAGGGAGAAAGGAGCTCTAGGAAGAAGAAAGCTTTTGGGCCAGGAGATATCAGAGGAGACAGACGTAACTATGGGCCTGAAAGGTATAGGTAGCCATGCGGCTGGATGGGGTTAGGTGGTCAAGTTAACTTAGACGAGATAGTCGATAATGTGCCCAGGAAAGGCCTAAACTTTGAAATATTAAAAGGAATTTGTGCGGTTATTTGGGGGAATTACCTGGTTAAGGAATAAATTCTGCCATAATAACTTCTATATGGCACCCAACTAATGGCAATTAGAAACCAAGCTTACAGCCTAAGAAGGCTACATGAAAGGGGGGAGCATGAAGTTGATAAGGGCGGGGGTGGGGGGGCGGGGAAGCATGGTAGCCAGACAAGACGTCTGGCCTATTTTCCAAAAGAACACAAGCAGACTATAGCCTGTGTGCTCAAAAGCTGCTGACTTCTCTAAAGCGTAGCCCTGTAAAAGCACGTTACAGAGAGCTATCTAGACCTGAAGCCTCAGCCTGAAGCAGCGCAGGAATACAGCGGGAAGGAAGGCTTGGCCGATGTGGTACCCGGAGCTCTGAGCTATCTGAAAGGCTGTGACAGGGCTTGCAACAGCACGAGGTACAAAATAAAAACCCAGGTGTCTGAACCGGTAAGGTATTAAGTTTAAAATTGGTAAATTGACGTTCTTAAGGGGAGAGTCAGAGATTAAAGGGAAAAATATTTCCCGTGTTAAAAGGTGCCTAGATCTTTTACAGTTCCGTTTTAGTCACTGCCCTCATGGAGCTAGTTACTAAATGCTCGGCAATGATCCCAGTTTTCTGTGCCCTCTCTAAAAAAGTTCAGAATAAAGCAGAGAGGTAAGGAGAGAGCCGAGAAACGAAATGCTAACTTCCAAGCAGTGAGAAGAGAGGAAGGAGAAGGCTCTTCCCAATAGGAAAAAGGACATTGGCAGCAGCTGGAGCTCAGAGCTCTCTGCCTGTGAGATGTTTGACAGATGTTTCTGCTAAGGACCCGCCGATACAGTGCAGCAACACCTGACTTCCAAAGGCTAACAGACAAGGCTTCGCTGCTACAGGGTGAGATAGCACAACAGGCCCCCAAAACTTAGAATTTTCTTGTTTCTTGGCTAGATTTTTGTTTGAATGTTTTTAGTTTTCCCTAAAAGCAGGAGATAGAAAGGATATTTTTATTGTTTGGCATTACTAAAACAGGAGATTTTTGAAGATTTCTAAGTAATTTCAGAGTATCATTACAGTTCCAATGATACTAAAGGGTTCAATGATTGGGACCTGAGACGGAATTTGAGCAGGGTAGTGGTGGTGGCAGCAGTACACACTTTTAGTCCCAACATACAGGACACCGAGACAGGCAGATCTCTGTAAATTCTAAACCAGCTTGGTCTACAGAATGAAATCAGGGCAGAAGCCCCTGCTGATAAGATACAGCTATTGCAAACAGTCTAAAATTCAAAATGTAACTTTTTGCTTAATAATAAATATTATGTCCCTAGTGATCTAAAAGAAATACATATTAATTTTAAATGTATATAAAGGGAAAGGGGAGTATAGGTATATTTATCCATGTAAGGTACGTTTATGATTTTAATTTGAAAGATAATGCATTTTTTCTGTTGCCCAAAAGCATTTTGCCCTAGGAAAGAAATATTCTGTTAGTCAATGTAAGGACCCAGAGTTAGTGTTAGAGCAGGATTGTTTCCTTTTATCTTTCCAGGAGAAGAAAAGCATCCAACTAAGGAATCCAGAGATCACTGGACAAGAGAAACGTCTGAAGAATAATGCTGTTAAGTTTAATAACTGTATTGCATGTTTATTATCAGTTTGGCAATACAGAATTCAAATGCCCTTAGACGAGATAAACATACATGTCCTAGAACAATGTGATATTGTTTTTATGTGGATTTATGTGGATAAGAGATTAATGCCAGTTCAGGTCTATACATGATATACCATCATAGCATCCAACCAGATACACTGACAGACAGTGGTCTAGCTTAATATGGCATAGATTGGGGACTGGCTATCCCCAATGAGGAAGGAGGGCAGTGCTGCTCTGAGCAGCCAGCCAGTCTCCTTGAAAGAGGGGCTCCCACAGGAGAACCGATGGGAGCTCAGCCTAAGGCACAGTATAGAACCTTGGCCAACACTTCTGAGCAAGTCCAATATGTCGAGGGTATGCTTGGGCACTAGGATGGGAAGCAAGGCAAGGCAGGAGGTGTGTGTTGCTGCCACACTTGTTAAAGACCCCACTTCTCAACAATGTGGAGTTGAGTAGGGTTTTAGTCTATGGATGTTCCCTGTTCAAACAACAATCACCCTGTTTTGGAAGTAAAGATACAAGAATTTCATTTTCAGAAGACAGGCATATTGGTCAAGTTGTAATGAAAATTTCTACTTCAGATTAATTCAGTTCTGACTCAGATTACTTCAGATTGACATTTCCCAGAAGCTAAACACAAGGAATAAAACTTCCAAGATAGTGTGTGAGGTTCAACAAATACCAGATTGATATTTAATTGACAGTAATGATTGCTTTCTCTATCTTAGCTTGCCCGTCTCGGCTATACTTCTGCAGCCTCAGGTGTAAGTTTTCCTTCCACAGGATACACTTCCTCATTAGTAATGTATTTATTAGCAAGCAGGTGTGGTATATTAACCTCATTTTAATTTTCATGTAATTTTGTACTTGGAATATCAGCTGAAAGCCATTTACCTAGTTAATTGTTTCAAGTATAAACTAATAATAAATTTCAAACATGACATGATCGGCATGACAATATAAAATCACTAAGGGTATATTAAACCCTCATGAAATTCCTCTTGCAAGTTATATCATCATCAATATCTAAACCATTGACCATCACAAAACTGTATCAACAATTGCTCCATTTGCTTCTTTGGTAGGTGCTGCTTAAAGTCTACACACTAAAGAAAATTCTAGAAATATAACTGCTCTTTCACAGCTTCAATTTCAGAAAATTTTAGAATATCTTGAGAGGTGTAAATTACATTTTCTAGAAGTTTCTTCCAATTCTAGTAGAATTGAAGTCATTGTTCTGTAGTGGTCATATGTTAACAATGGTTTCTTGTCCGTGTTTGAAACTCTCTTAGAATCACCCTTTTCATGATTACCACTAAATAATTAACGGATACACTCAACATGGTATAAAAGATACTCTCAAGTCCCGAGGGAAGTTTCACACACTGGCATAGATACAGTATAGAAACATGGAGAGAAAAAAATATATAGAATGAGATGCTCTAAAAAATCCCAAAAGCTCAGGTCTAAAACAGTTAAGGATTGTTCACAGAATGTGGCTGTGGTAGTTTTACAATGTCCACTTCAAGAAATGCTTCATGTCAGGATATGTCATCACAGTTGCCCAAGAGGTGAGTAAGGATCTGGAGTATCACTGTACACTTGCTATGAAAACTCTGCAGGCAGTCATGTCTACCCCATTCACATTCAAAATCTACTCCCATGCTAGCCCACTGTGAGAGGCTGACAGGAACAACTGTTCTGTTCAAGGAAGAAGCATGGGAACACATGCTTTTAACTCTATAGTGAACAGGCTTCAGTGTTGCCTGTTTACTTCAGTGTTTCCTTGTTGGCAAGGAAGCTTCAGGATAATCCAGGATGACTTGTCACTGGGATACGGGATGTGTGACAGGATCTAGTGGATGTGGGGTCCGTGGTCTTTGTCTGGATGAGTGGCTATAGCCCCTGGAAGCAGGGAGGAGTGTAAATGAGCTGGAACCAGCAACTAATGCCTCTGCAGGATGAATGTTCATGCTCTGATTTGTGCTTCCTCTGCCTCACAGTAATCTTGGCAGTTCCCATAGCATACTTCCTCAGTACCAACATCTGAAGTCACGGTGACCCTTCTCTGATCAGCCACTATTATGTTGTCTTAGCTCTGCTTCATAGTTACAGAATTCTGCTGCTCTACAACAAACACCCTTTCTTCAGCCTCCACTACAAATATCAACTGGAAAGTTCTATGTGACCCATATTATCCTGAGAAGGAACCCGTGTTGACTCAAATCTAACTGTCACAACAAAAGAAAGTGGTGCTTTATCCTATGTTGAGAGGTTGAGAACCGAAAGGTAAGAGGCTTGGTGAGAACACCAGCAGCCTTTGAACATGGTTCTCTTAGAGCTTGAACTATTTCCTGGTGTTGAGAAAATAACTCATGGAGGTCAGCAGGCTCCCATGACCCTGCTTCTTATTCTTTTTATTTTCTCCTTGAGAATAAGAAGAATAATAAGAATAGTCCCTGCTTCTCTTCTTGTTCAAATGGAAAGGCATAAGTGCAACGCACAAAATAAAGAAAAAAATGGTACCTCTAATTTAATCAACAATGTAAAGAGGAAATGGTTTAGGTCCGCTTGTCAATGTGTCTGGATAGTCTAGGAACTATCATAGGAACATATCTGGCTAGAGACAAAAATAGCTCACATCTGCCTATAGTAGAGATTAGGAGCTTCCTAGATGACAACTGACTCGTGCACTTTTGTGTTTAGGAGAGGAATATGGAGCTCACCCATCCTGTGAGATTCAAGCATCACTTCTGGAAAAGTTGCCAGTGCCCAACTTACTAGAGGTTTAGAGAGTTTTCTGTTGACCTAGGGTCATCATCAAGTGATTAGGAAAAAAAAAACAAAACATTAAGTACGTGAGCATGCTCTTATCCACAGGGAGAGTGTTGGTGGACTCTGACATATTTCCAACCATGAAAACATTTTAATCAAAAGCCATCTCTCTGCTCATCCTCTAGCCTATGTGGACTCACTTGAGACAGAAGCCTGACCTGTGTACAGAAAGATGGCAGCCAACATGGGGCTGCTAAACTGTTGACTTTAGATCAACATGGTATAAAAGATACTCTCAAGTCCCGAGGGAAGTTTCATTCACTGGCATAGGTACAGTATAGAAACACACAGAGAAAAAAATATAGAATGAGATGCTCTAAAAAATCCCAAAAGCTCAGGTCTAAAACAGTTAAGGTTTGTTCACAGAATGTGGCTGGTGTGTGGCTGTTCTCCACAGTGACTACTGTTACTCAAACAACCAGCACACACGTAGTCAATGTGTAGTGCCTTTCTTCCTGAACCCAGATCTCCTGTAGCTCCAGGGAGCATTTTTATGGATTATTGAGAGAGCACAAGATCATCTCTCTGACCACTAAGTGACTTGGTATCAGGCTCAGAATTATAGGTCCTTAATTACAATAATACATACATATATGCATATCATACATACATACACACACACACACACACACACACCTCCTGGGGAAGACAGTTTTAGCATATTGTTTCAGGTTCCTGGGGAATAAATGTTTGGGTGACATTTTGACAAGGGGTAGTTTTGTGGTGGGTAATATAATTGACAGGGTGTTGAATCACCGAGAAAATAGATGCCCTAGGTATAGGTGTGAGTGAGTTTTTATATTGAGTTATTGAAACTAGACGATCTAGCACCATTCTATGTGCCAGAGGCCTGGTCTGGAAAAAAGGAGAAAGTGAGCTGAGTGTTCACATTCCCTGATGTCTGCTGCTTTAGTGCAGATACAATGTGAACGTCTATTCTTGCTTTCCCATTGTAAGGAGCTGTACTCCTAAAGTGTGACTCCAGTTAAAGGCTTGCTTCTTTATATTGGTTTTTGTCAGGTATTTTGTAATGGCAACAAGAAAAGTAACTAATACTGTAGTATTCATTTATAGAAACAGAAAACAACATTAATTCAAGCAAAGAGATATAAAAATAAAACTTGGAAATGAAATACACATTGAAAGTAGATGAAAAAAGATTTTTATATTTGAGACAATAAAATGAATTACTGGTTAGTTAAAAGTAAAATAAAAATGAAGATTTAAATAAAATGAGTCATGGAATAGCATAAAATAGAGAGCTGTGAGCTTCTCTATTCTGATGATGTTGAAAGTAGAATTAATTATGTAATTTTGACAATCTTCTTCATGTTCACCACAAAAAGTAGAAATCTTAAAAGTGCCAGCTGTCATCACACCATTCTTGGGAACTGCAAAATACTTTATCCCAAACTGTTATACCAACTTCTTGTTTTGAACAGGATGTAGTGGTGACAAGCTGTTACCTCTGCCATGTAAGTCAGAGACCGAAGAACTCATCACACAGGCAAAAGATTATGAATAAAGGAGAATCCATAGATGAAGGAATAGCTGAAGCAGGGTGCTATATGAGTAAAGATCCCGTTCATTCAATCTGTGGACTGGAAATTATTTTTCTAAGAGTATCTGACAGTCCTGGGAAGGGGATGAGCCTGGATCAGATCAAGGACTCAGCTTTGAAAATAGAAAGCCACAAGGTTTTGCATTTTTGTGAAGCTGCTGAGAGCCCCTCTCATTTTGTGATCCTCTTTATAAGGAGATGTCTTTTCTCTGTATTTGCTGTGCACTGGGTTGACAAAGTCTGGTTTGGGATGAGAGCTGCCTTCCCTGGATGTTTTGGAGACAGTGTCCTCCTAGATGTTATGATTCTAATGTAACTCTGTCCCCAGCAGAGCTCCGGTATTACATTGTCTTGGTTGTCTGCTGATGGCATTCTGGGAGGTGAAGAGGTGATTATATCATGAAGTCTCTTCAGTAACAGATTACTCACTTGACCCGTTTATAGCTGAATGGGATGAGGTCATGGCTTTGTTTCAAGAAGTACATCATGGGGAGATGGGGAAGGGCATTTGAAGGAATAGTGTGTTCTTATGTCCCCAACCTATTTCTGTTTTCTGCTTTCTGGCTGTCATGAAACTACTAAATGTGCCTGATCCCATGATCCTGTCATACCCATTGCAATCCTCAAGCCCACAGCAGTGGAAGAAGCCAACCCTGGGCAGAAACCTGAAATCATGAACAAATGTAACTTACCTCCCCCTTACATAGTTTATCTCAGGCATTTTGTCACAGTGACATCAAGTTGAGTAATATAACCCCAGAGCTTACCACTATTGGAAACCAGGGGGCTGACCTGCTGTCACTATCATCAGTTCCTGATACTTGAGGTCAGTCTTTATCAAGCCCACCCAATAAGGTGAGAGTCCTCTTTAGGGATAACTTTACTTCCAACAAATGCATTCAGATTCAAAATCTCACCAGGTTTTATTCATCTCAGTTTTTCTGTAAGAACATTGAGCTTACTTTAAATTGTGTTTGTAAATGCAGAAGAGATATACATACAAAAAATACATATTCTAAGAGTTAGCTTTATGGTAAGGATATATTGACTACAGAATAGACTTTACATCATTCATGAGAAATAAATCATATTAACTAAAATGAAAATTCCACTGCCTGATAAAGGCTGCTTATCAGACACATACTGAATGCCATGCCTTTGGAAGATATAATTTGAAGGATCAATATGGAGGTTCTTCCAAAAAATTAAAAAGAAATTCTCATATTTCCACTCATATTCCCATTATAAGTCACCCAATGAAGCGAAGGATAGATTCAAGAACATCACTGCCCTTAGCATTCTACTGTTTGACAGATATTCATATTTCATGAGATGTTCCTTCCAGTACAGAGTACAAGTGTAAGTGATGTGGGAACTAGGAAAGAAGAACTTTTCTAAGTTCTTCTTTATACAGGTTTAATGTCTACAAGAAAAATCAATGAGCGTCTGTAAGCAGATTGTTGGTTAATATTACAGACTTCTGCAATGTGTGTACAATGGAATCAGCTCATGCAATTAGCCTATTCCTGAGAACTGTGAGGAATTATTTCATTACATCACACAGTGATGATGGTGATGACACTGAGTCTGCATTCACAATAGAAAAGTCAGGAAGATACAGGGTTGATAGAATCAGAATAAATCATGCTACAGAAACACTCCTCTAGCTGGGTCACTGTCAGTCTGATGTGTCTTCAGATCAACTGTCCTTTCACTTCAGCCTTCAGAAATGTGGACTGGCAACAGCAGTTTCTGGAAGCATCTGCAACACTAATGACCACTGGGGTATCACAAGACATTTAGGATCATGAGAAATGGCGTGCTTCCTTTAAATAGACCCTCAAGAAGAGGAAAAAATCATTCTTCTGACTGTCTTTGATAAAATTAAATCTCTTGCCCACGTCTAACTTTGATATGGCGCTAGGAGAAAGTAGGGGTTTGGGAAAACAACAGGGCATTTTGCTGTCTGCCACCTAAAGGGGAAAAAGGTGGAAGTTACATGTGGAAAAAAAAACTATAAAATGAAAGTAAAAATTAAAAGAAGATGAATACAATAGAGATGTTGAAAACAATTTAAAATGTTGATTTTATCCAAATTAGTTTGCATATTTAAGATAGTTCTATGCAAACCATGATACTTTGAAATTAAACTTGATAAAAATAATTATGGTTTTCATGTGGAGAATAAAATATAAGATGAGCAGAGAAAATCATTGACATAAAGAAGGAACAGTCACACTTGCCAATTAAAATGCTGTAATCTGTCATAAATGCATGTGAGCTGAGAGGCCAAGAGGCTGGCTTGGCTGGTGACATGCATTGGGTTATGTCTATCCATGCATACAAACACTTTAATTATAATTCCCTTAATTATTTTTTTATACTCCTTCTCCTCCCCCATCTTATCATCCCACCACCCTATTTATTTGATCTTGGGTTCATCTACTGCTCCCTCTAACCTGCAGTGCTTATCATTGTGAGCCTAGGTTATCTCACTCTAAATTGCAGTGCTTATCATCGTAAGCCTAGGTTATCTCAATTAACGTAATTATCTTCACGTTCATCCACTTCACTGCAGATGATAGAATTTCATTCTTCTTCATGGCTGAGAATTGGTATTCAGGTTATTTTAAATAATAGAATAGCTGGGCATAACGATAGACAGCTTTAATCCCAGCACTTGGGAGACAGAGGCAGGTGGATATCTGTCTTTAAGATCAGCCTGGTCTACAGAGTGAGTTCCAGGACAGCTAGGGCTTTGTAGTGAGATGCTGTCTTGAGAAAAAAAGAGAAAATTGTCATATCACCACTTCTGGGTATAGAGCCAAACATTCAAGACACTTAGATAAAAATACTTAAACACTCATATTTACATATACTACCCATAAGAGCTAAATGATAAAATCAAACCAGGTACTAATCAGCAGATGAATAGTATATTTTAAAATCTAAATTTCCTTTGATTGCATATTCACATTTACAAAAATCTATGTGAATTGAAAAAATTAATAAAATCATTAAACAAAATTCTACTATAAAACACTGACCTCATCATATGACATCATAAATAAAAGTTTCTAATAATAAAGACATACTATATTTTTCTCAGGCACACATACACTTATAAAATTATTTGGTTATATTACTATGGTATACTGCTGTAAAGGCATTAAAGCAAGACACAGAGGTACAACAACAGCCCATTTCCTTAAAATAGATTTGAATACATCTGACTCTAACAGTGCCCCAGTGCTAGCAGCTCTGGTGAGGTTCCAGTGGCCACCTCGGACAGGCCAGCATCCAGCTACTGTGTCCTGAGTTGCGTGCCTTTCCACCAGTGATCAGTACACTAAAGACATGGCTTGGGGAGAACATGAAGAGCATTTAATTGTGCTTCTGTAAACATTAGCTGTATTGTTGTATCAAATTTTGTAGTACAAAACATCTCAATTCATACAGCTATTCCAACCCCCGTAGAAACTAGCAGCCAGAAGACATGTATATACAAAACCATGCATACATGTAAGTATAGGTCTGTATATTTTACTGTGTTAAAATTAAAATGTATTTTAATCTTATATGCAATTTTAGAGAGGTGTTTTACTAATACATAAACGCATATACATAAGCATAAAAATATGCATATACATATACACATACACATATGTGCATATATACATACACACATGCATACATGTTACCTATCTGCCTGTCTGGCTATCTCTGTCACTATTACTTTGATATTTTGCTAAAGATAAATTTCAGTGTGAGTAAGACTCATTAAAATTATAGCATATACAACAGCGCCAGGGGGAGAGTAAATCCAGAGAATCTTTCTAATGTATTATTTGAAAATGATGGAAGTCCAAGATCATCATTAACTTTAATTTAGTATTCCCAATCCATACAATTATAATGAGGGATAATTAGAAGTCATGGCAAATATTTGTGTAAAATATTTTCATTACTCTGCTATTAATAGATTAAAGATAGAAATAATTACATACTGTTCATTAGGAAAAGGTTGCAGTGAATTATGCTGTAACAGAAATGAAAATGCCCTTGAATGGCCTGATGGAAGATTTACATAAATGAAAAGACACACTGTGCTCCTGAAGAAGATTCATTAACACAGATGTGTCTATTATTTTGAATAATTCTATGGGCTAATAAACTCCCCCTCGACATTTAGTATAATACCTTGAAATCTGATGAGTGTTTCTGAAATTGGTGAATACACTTATATGTGAACCAATGTGGCTACCACAGGAATGAGCTGACTTTGACTCTAGAAGCAAGTGACAGCGACATCCTATTCCAGAGCTCGTGTACACTCTCCAGTGGAGTCGTTGTTTACCTTTGAATTATTATTTTCATGCCACAACTAGCCTGTGTCACTTCTTTCTCTGGAATGCTGTTGGACAGAGGAAATGCAGAACACAGGAAGAGTCCATTCAGCTCAGTCAGCAAATTCTTGAAGACGCTTTTCCTCTGGTTATGGACAAGAGGAAGTTGTAGTGTGTAGAACAGGAAGCTGGACAAGGTCACTTCTACAGAAGGACACTGATACCTGCTGCAGAAATGCTTCTGTGAAAGAATGGAGAGACTAAGCCTCCTCAATATTAAAGCACACGTGAATTAGTGTCATCTGATGAAAAGCCAGCATCCTATCAATATATGCAGGCATATAGTCCCATAATCATTCATACACTTACATGGGTATTTCATGATACTCTCCTTATGTAAGTGATGATTTATACCTTTTGAATTATGTACTGAGAATGGCCCTATTCTCATTGTGTTGATGCAAACAGATGGTTCCAGTTTATCGTACTATTCTCTTAAGTAAGTGGTCTCTAGGCTGCACCCTTCCGTGCTCTTCTTGACTTCTTCCCTAGTCAGGCTGTAAAATGTGACTAAATACCCAAGGATGCCTCCTCAATCATGAAGAAATGCTAGGTTGGTCAGACAGCAGTAAGGATTGTGAGCAGTATTGACCTCCCAGCATTCCCAAGAACCCCTGTGTTTTCTCCTGTCATGGCAGACAATATCACTAAAGCAGTGCAGGTGAGAGAGACAGACCACTTTCTGAGAGAGGAAGCCAGAGAACCAGGAGGGTCCAGTCTTATTTTCTTAGAACCTTTCCTGGGAAACTAGCCAGAATCCTTAAGAAACATTCTAACTCTTTCCAAGCACAGTACCAATGACCTCATACACCATGCCCCACCCCACACCCCATTATGTTCCACATTTACCTCTTTATATACTGTTGAGTAACACTATTTCAGGAAAGGCATAGAAAACATAATGTCTCCTCATCCCAGACAGGGAACTAACCACAGACCAAAAGGATACCACCAAAGCCCAACTTGGTGAGCCAATGAATTTTACAGGGTTAATTAATAGGATGAGTGAGGGGTCACTTACAAGAACAGAAATGACTCAGACAGCCTTATTAACCAAAGCTCACCCCAGCATGCGCAATGGCTCACAAAAGCTGAAAACCTGGAGCATGCTTCATAGCCAGAAGGCAGCTTGATGGGTTGGAGAATCTCTTTCAGGTTTCAGAACCTCTTCAGGGTAACTTGGCGGCTCTCTGCCTCTTCTAGGCATCTCAGCACTTCTGGGTGTGTGTCTTCTCAGTCTGTACAACTTACATATGCTTGGAAAGAAGGGTCTTGGTGAATCTGGTCAGGTTTGGGGAGCTCTGGAAGCTACTGAGTTGTTTAGCTACTGTGGTTATCAAGCTCCCCTGAAGGCTGCCTTGTTCCACTGTCCACAGCCCTGCTCCACCTCAGAACATTCCTGTGTTAAGGAGCTTCCCCCCAGATTGCCAGTTTTATCCTCAAGAACATTGTTACACACCATCGTTACATGAAGGATGGAGCTGCTATCCCAGGAATCTTTAAAGAACAAAAGATCAAATGAGATTCAAACTACAGCAAATAGTCATTATATAATATAACAAAAGACAGTGTATCTTCATACTACCAAGTACTGAGACCATTGGTTAGCAGCAGACGAGCGATGAGTGGGTTTGGATGTTAGTGGATGCTTTTCAGACTGAAGGGAAATGGAGCTAGTTGTAAGCCTGTAAGAACACAGGACATAACTTAGGACATTGTAAGAACAATGGCATAAGTTGAGTAATCTATTCTTGTAGTTCCTTCAAAGGGAAACTAAGTTAAAATGATAACTAATGATACTATTCAATAAGTAGATGGGTTTAGAATTTAAATTATGATAAAAGAAAAAACATTAATCTAATGAGGCAGGTACTTTTTACATCTCAGTTGTACAGAAAGCCAAAATGAAATGAAACAAAACCAGGAGAATTCTATGGCCAGATACCCTAGCTCTGATCATGTTCCCAGGAAGCAGTGTGGAGTCTGGACCTGACCTGACACATGCATTCTTTTTCATTATTATTTCATTATTATTGTCCTGTTCCACTAATGACATTTTAGAACAACAGAAGGATAAAATCCTCACGTTATTCTCAAACACTGAAAGCAGAAATGTTAGACTGTGAACTGTGGCTAAAGGTATTTAGATGTCTACTTTACTGCATTTAATTCTGCACTGTCTGTCTGTGGAGATGAGGGATTTGTTTCCGGCGTTTCATTGAATGGTTTCAATTCTTCATCACTCTTCAGTACTCACTAAAAATTCACGGTATTTTCTGCTTCAGGATGGACTTTATTCTCAGACCCATCCCTAAACAGAGAAAATGAATAAATCATGGAAGCCTTGGGCATGAGATATTGCCTGTGCTTTGTAAGAATTAGGCTGTGACTTCACATTGGAGCAGTACCTAGGGCTAAAACCACCTGCATGGTGAACAGCTGTGGTGCAGTGAGAAAGCAGCGTGATTGTGTTGGTTGGAAAGCAAGTTCTATTACAAGGGACCTAGAGAATTACCTTTTACTTTGCTATATCTGTATCCAGGGCACTTAATTATGTATGAATTTATACCCATAAGGTAGCCTTTCCTGAATTTCAACATACTTTACAAAACACCATATTCTTAGACTTAAGGGCTGACTAAGAAGACAGCACACTGTTTCCACATGAGTGCCTTTGGCGTTACCGTGGTATGCATGTTATAATTAATCAGTATTGGCACGTTATTGTAATTGCAAACTTTATTCCAATCTCTCTCATTTTAACCCAATGTTCTAGTTTCTTTTCTGTTGTTATGGTAAAAACCAAAACCAAAACCAAAAAAAAAAAACAACAATAAAAAAACAGAAACAAAAAACCAAAAGACACTATGGGAGCAAAGGATTTAGTTACCTTGTACCTTCCCATCATGATCTACAACGGAAGGCAATCGGGACAAGAACCTAATTAGGAACTCCAAGCAGAAACTATTGAAGAATGCTTGTTGTTTACTCGCCCTTCAACTGGCTCACTCTCTGGCTTACACATAGGTTCATGCATTGTTAGCTTTCTTATACAGCTCAGGCCCATCTGCTTTGTGATGGTGGTGCCCACAGTGGGCTGGGTCCTCATAGATCAATCAGTAATCAGGAGCATGTCCCACAGACATGTCAACAAGCCAATCTGATCTAGGCAATTCTTCAACTGAGGCTTTGTTTCTCATATGACCCTAGACTGTGTCAGGTTGACAATCACAGATAACTAGAATACCCAAGGACCCTTTCCTACTTCCACCTAGGGTACCATGATACACATAACAGTTGGGTTTCTTCCCATTCCAGTTGGTCATTACATTTCTTCAGTTTCCCCTAGTTTTTGATGATCTTGGAAGTTATGAGAATTACTGGATTTCAGAATGTTCTTGTCTGTTCTGGTACTAGGCATGTTGACTTCCTTCTATCCATGATCCTTCGTCTTCATATGATGGCTCAGTGAGTCTCCTGTGGATACTTTCCAGCAAGACCTTATCCCTGGGTGAGCCCAAGATGAAACAAGAGTTTGTACAAGTTTTCTCCCTCATGTTCCACATTTTAGTCCTGTTCTCTACCTCTGATCATCACTTATCAGATCCCCTGCCTCTTTCCACAACGCCATATACCTCTAGTGGAGTCTGTGAGATATTCTGTAACCTCTGCTATAGGTAGACAGAATTTATTACCTTCAATTCCTTCTTTTAAAAAAAACTTTATTTTGTTTTATTTTTTTGAGACAGGATCTCATGTTTCTGAGGCTGTCCTTGAACTGTCTACATAGCTGAGGATGACCTCAAACTTCTGATACTTCTGTTTCTTCCTCTCAAATGCTTGGGTTGTATGCAGGCACATACCACCGTGACTGATTTACTCATTGTTTCAGATGCTAGGGCTTGTTTGCTTTAACTAACTTCTACATATGCTTTCACCCTGCCTACTTTCTTACAGCAATTGTACTTGTTCATGTTTCATCCATTGTATGGTTGAATTCCTACCTGGGCATATTTTAAACTCATTCCTCTATCATTTTCTTCATAATAATATGCTTGTCGTCTTGGTACAGATGATATAAACTCAATACAAACATCCCTTGGTACTTTTATTGGGTTTATTAGACATATTTTGGTCGAGAGCTGTCTCTATATTAAGACATTTCACAGCCTCTCTCAAAAGTGGTTTGTCGAAGCTCTAATCATCAATGAATGTCAGAGCCAGAAAACTGGTTGCTAGTCAGAAGAAAGAGCAGATAAATCATATGTGGAAACAAATGAGAAGCAACCCAGTGAGAGGAGCCAAAGCTATTGATTCTCAGTCTGTCACAGCCAGCTAGAGAGCTAAGCACTGTGTTTGGTAAGGAGTCAGAGGCAGACAGAGGAGACAGAGATACTATTCAAGGGTCTGGTATAAAGCCGTTGGTAATGGGCTGCTGACAGGCTAGCAATGCAAAGGTACTCTGTGGGTTGTTTAGAGGTGCATGTCTATCTCCTGTTGGTCTTAAGTAGAAAGAGGAATGAAAACTAAAGATTCTTTTAGGTTGTTTGTCAAGTTCTAGTCCTTTGAGCTCAGTTGTTACAGGTCTGACAACCCAAGTTCTTGTCTAAAATCAGTGGTCTGGTTATTGACTTACTAAGAGCACAATAACACCTGGGCTCACCACTGAAGACATCTTAGTTTCCAGGCTGGGTGTTCTAGACTATGGGTCGGATGTCTAGCTCTGTCTTGGCCTCATCACTATCCACTCAAATGTTCGATATCTTAATAACCAGTTTCTAAAAATATCACTGTGCCCTCTGATTTTCAATTAAATTGGAAACGTGGTTCGTGGGGATTTTTCTGGCTCTTCAGTGTCCCCAGATGTAGAGGAGATTCGCAGAACATCAATCATAGCCTGTGGTTCTTTAAAGCTTGCTTCACGCTGGAGTATTTCATGAAAGATGTGGGTTTTCAGCTTAGATTGCAGTTAATTTTAAATTAAATGAGGTAGCGTGTTTGGTGTCACACAGATAAATCTGTGAAATGTCAAACTTAAATGTATTTCTGCTCTGGGAAATATTCAATAAGTTGGAGAGAAAAAGTATGAGTCAGTCAATTTAAAAATAGGTTTTGCTATGTGGAAACTCTGGTATTTTGCAGAGAATACATTTATTTCTTATATGATAAATGAAATTAACACAAAAACATAGGCTTGGGTCCCCCTCCAGCTGTGGGAATGCAAGGCTTGACGGGTGAGCGGCAAACAGGCTTAGTAGAGTCAAACAGAAGATATGGAAAAAAACAGAATTGCAGTCACAGTAGTCACACAGAAGATGATGTTTATTTGAAATCACATTTCTATGTCTCCAAAGAGAAATGGCTTAAGTCATCTTTCTGTCTCCAGCTAGCACTAATATGCATACTGTGCAGAGCCTCGTGGGAGGATACCAGTCATAGAGAGTATTTGTTCTTCTCTGCAATTGAATCCGAACCCCTCAGAGGCAGAAACAAGTTGTGCTGCTTGTGGTTTTAATATCAACTATCCCTACTCACATTCTTCTCCAGAAGAGAAGAAAAGAATTATTTCTGGATTCGTGGAGGATACGAGTAAATGTTTGCTAAATAAATGAAGGCAGCGATGGAGAGATGAGTGATCGAATGATTGCGGTCCTTTTCCAGTCTTTCAAAGTGTTACATAAAACATTTTTTATTCCAGAGATATTTTATCCTCAACATGTGTAGACTACAATCATACTTAATTTTCTTGATCTTCTAATATGAAATTCGAAGAGTGGTATCTAAAATAAAGAGTTCCTCGCAAGGACGTAGGGGCTGTGGGACATGAATAGTTTATCAAAGTGCATCCAAACAAGAAAAATGGGTTATGTGTTTTCAAACAGAGAAAATTTCAACAGTGTTGTTTACTCATATGGCAGAAAAGGTCACAATGAAAATATGAGCTTGTAGGGGCCACAGTAGGAATCAGCTCCTCCTTGGACTCAGGATCAAAGGTAAAAGCAGCTCTCAGTGGGGGTGACAAGGATTCCATCTGTCTGCTGAACTCCACCTAAGAGCAAAGGAAGGAAAGAAATTCCTGTGTTTTTTGGTTTCTTTCCAGACTTTCTGTTTCCTGTTCAAGCTTCCTTCCAGCTACAATCTCTCCAGACAAAACTGTGAAATGCAGGGACCAGCCCTGTGATGAAGAGAAGGCAGAGGAAGGATAAGAAGTGAAATGTAGACCAATAGGATCAACCTAGGAAGAAGGATCTGGCTAAGTAGATTGGAACCCAGGCATCTGTTGGCGACTAAGTTGCTAAATATTGTAAAGAAACACCCATTACAGCAGAGTATTGTCAACCATCTGACGTTCAAGAAAGACTAAATCCAACCCCTTTCCAACAACTGCAGAAACCTAAAACACTTTTCATAGATCTAGCTTCAAACCAGCTCTATTATTTTCTTTTTTTTTTTTTTTTTTTGAGTTTTCTTCATTACTGACTTTTTTATGTGAAAATCTTTATTGGATATTTTATTTACATTTAAGATACCATCCCCTTTCCCCATTTCCCTGCCTAGAAAACACCTATCCCATCCCCACTTCTCCTTTTTGCTTTTATACTATTTTTCTTAATGTTAATCAAAGGCTTTATAAGTTTGGTAATGCTCAATATTAATCAGAAGTGTAACCCAATACCCAACCTAGATATATCAACTATCTTTGACCAGCAGGGACATGCAAACATCCACCTCCATGCACCCCCCCCCCCCCCCCCGTCACCTAGCTCCTCCTCTTCTCCTCCTCTCCTTACTCCTTCTCTTCCTCTCAGTACTCCTCCCACCTTAGTTCCTCCTACATAGTTCCTGTTAAAATAAAACTTTTCTCTTAGAATATAATTAGAGCATAACTATACCAATTTGTGTCAGTAAGATACAAGATAGACCTAATACGCAGTCCATCATTTTGTTGACTAAACAGAACCTCTGTCATCCCTCCTAACTAAAAGACTTAATTCTGAACTTGGCTTTTTTTTCTTGGCTTTAGAGTGAATGTCAGCTGAAAACCATCATCTCAAACCTTTTCATTCAAAGTAAATAGCTGGGAAAGGCTATGAGACTATAAGTCTTCAACCCCGTCAGAAATCCAGAATGACTGAGTTAACTGAACTTATGGGAAGCACAAAGCATAGCTTCTAAAACTTAGCCAAATTATAGAGACCGCTGAACACCTAGACAGTCCCTATGCTACAGAACATTGGAGCATTCGATCTTCAGCCTTCTGGCCCAGGATCATCTGACAAACTGAGTGATGCAGAATTATTAAGGGCTGATTACTCTGTCTAGGCAGATATAATCAGTCGACTATTCCGCAAGTGTGTCCTTTTCTGGACAGTGATTTGTCTGTAGATAAAAAGAGGCAATTCTTGCCCAGTGGCTGTCTCACCACAACTGGAGTAACTCCAAAGATGCTCAATTTCTTCTTAGAATCCAAGACAGGAAGCTGTCAGGAGCAGACAGGTCTCTAATCAAAATAAACATTAATACAGAAATGTTTGTAATCTCAATTCTGTGGACTTCTGACGTTTTGAAAACCAACTATCCATGTAAGGCAATCTAAACTGTTGTCTGTTAACTCCTCTCGGCTAAATAAAATATAGAAAACACACTAACAATAAACTCAGAGCAATGAATTTGCTATAGGCCCTTAACTCACAGGCTAACCATCTCAAATCAGTTTAAAAAAGTTAAAGAAGGACTGGGTCTAAGCCTTGTAATCCTAAATGTGTTATATAGGCACAATGCCTATGAGAGTAACAATATTAATCTCACTTTATATCAATATTCATACGAATGAAAACCTTACATTTGAAATCAAAGTAAATTTTGTACCATTTAAGAAATTATAACTTCATCTTAATAACAATTATACATATTTCTACCAATAGGTTATGGCTATGCAATAAATCCTAGCTAATCCTCCCTGTTCCACCAAAACCACTACTTTTCCCTAGAAAGACAGCCCAATATTAACCACCTCAGTCCCCAAGCCCAGGGAATAGGGGCGCCGACTCTTCATTAACTTCTTCAAGCTGATTATGGGTATTGAGATATTAGAAGAGGTGCAGGGAGAAGAGTAAATTGATAAGCCTCTGACACTGTGTCTTCACTGCTTCTACCTGCAATTCCAGGACATCAGAGGTTGGAGCAGGTCTGCTCAGCTTGCCTGATGAATAGATACACCAAGGCTATGTATTCTGCAATATACAATTCTCAAAACAAATTTTAGTATTGAGATAATTTTTTGTTTGAATTCTGAAATCTAGTCTTCTGTCAGCCTGCCTCTGTCATGTCTAATCCATATAATTCTGGCAGTTTCTATGAGGGTGTGCTCCCACCATCCTCCCATTTTCGCCTCCCTGCTCTCAAATTCACCAACACTAGGGAACCCAATCTTTCAGGTACCAAGGCTGTCCACTCTCACTGATGCCTGGCAAAGCCACCCTAAACTAACTATACAGGTGGAGCCATGAGTCCCTCCTTTTGTGTTCTCGGGCTGGAGATTTTAGAATGGCTACTCCAGCTTGTTTCTTAGGGTCATTTGCTTGAAAAATTGTTTTCCAGCCTTTTACTCTAAGGCAGAATCTGTCTTTGTCACTGAGGCAGGTTTCCTGTATGCAGCAAAATGCTGAACCCTGTTTATGTATACAGTCCATTAGCCTATGTCTTTTAATTGGGGGATTGAGTCCATTGATGTTAACAGATGTTAAGGAACAGTGATTGTTGCTTCCTGTTATTTTTGTTATTAGATGTGAAATTATTTTTGTGTCGCTATCTTCTTTTGGATTTGTTGGAAGAGGATTATTTTCTTGCTCCTTCTAGGGTATCATTTCCCTCCTTGTATTGAAGCTTTCCTGCTATTATCTTTTGTAAGGCTGGGTTAGTGGAAAGATATTGTGTAAATTTGGTTTTGTCATAGAATATCTTGGTTTCTCCATCTATGGTAATTGAGGGTTTTACTGGGTATAGTAGCCTGGGCTGGCATTTGTGTTCTCTTAGGGTCTGTATGACATCTGTCCAGTATCTTCTAGCTTTTATAGAATCTGGTGAGAAGTCTGGTGTAATTCTACGTTTATATGTTACTTGGCCTTTTTTCTTACTGCATGTAATATTCTTTCTTTGTTTTGTACACTTGGTGTTTTGATTATTATGTAATGGGAGGTATTTCTTTTCTGGTCTAGTCTATTTGGTGTTCTATAGGCTTCTTGTATGTTTATGGGCATCTCGTTCTTTAGATAAGGGAAGTTTCCTTCTACAATTTTGTTGAAGATATTTGCTGGCCCTTTAAGTTGAGAATCTTCACTCTCATCTATACCTATTATCCTTAGGTTTGGTCTCCTCATTGTGTCCTGGATTTCCTGGACACAATGTGTTAAGAACTTTTTGCATTTTGCATTTTCTTTGACAGTTGTGTCAATATTTTCTATGGTATCTTCTACACCTGAGATTCTCTCTTCTATCTCTTGTATTCTGTTGGTGATGCTTGTTTCTGTGACACCTGATTTCTTTCCTAGGTTTTCTATCTCCAGGGTAGTCTCCCTTTGTGATTTCTTAATTGTCTCTACTTCCATTTTTATGTCCTGGATGGTTTTATTCAATTCCTTCACCTGTTTGGTTGTGTTCTCTTGTAATTCTTTAAAGGATTTTTGTGTTTCTACTTTAAGGGCTTCTACCTGTCTACCTGTGTTCTCCTCAAATTCTTTGAGAGTGTTATTTATGTCCTTCTTAAAGTCCTCTATCATCACCATTAGAAGTGATTTTAAATCTGAATCTTGCTTTCCTGGTGATATGGGAAATTCAGGACTTTCTAGTGTGGGAGAACTAGGTTCTAATGATGCCAAGTACCCTGGGTTACTGATGCTTATGTTCTTGCGCTTGCCTTTTGCCATCTGGATCTCCTTAGTGCTACCTGCCCTGTCTCTGACTGGAGCCTGTCTTTCCTATTATCTTGGTTTTATCACAACTGTGTGGGGTGGATGTTACTACTGGGGTAAGAGCTGGGGCCCAAAATCTGCTCAGTGCTCTGGGCCAGGAATGACTTCCTGGGTCCTAGTGGGTCCCAGTTACTCCCTGTTTGGGGCAAGCATTGCTGTCTGCTTACCTAAGATACTGCCTGGTTTAGAGCACCTGGGAGCCCCGCTTCCTCTGGGTTCTGTGAGATTGGGTGCAGAGCTGCCGACCGGGATCTGCTCAGTGCTCAGGCCCAGACCAGAAGGCCTCTTTTTTTCTCTGTTTTGTTTTTTTACTCTCAAAAGTACAACCACTGTGAGTACTGTAAATCCAGTTGTCTTTGTGCACTTTAAGGAGTGTCTTCCCCGCTGCTGTGGTAGCATTCCAAGACACCATCTGATTTATTCTCCTTTGCTAATGCACTTGCTAAAGTAGGTAGAAGATGATTAACCAGCAACACTCGGCCTGCCCTCATAGTACATGATGCTGCACAGTGACAGATATTTTTTTACACCTACCCACACACTGATGATCAGTCTACATCCTAGCTCCCTGTTTTACAGTGATCTCTTCTTCTTCAATCAGTTACTAGCTATTCGTCTTTGAGTAATACTAGATAATGGGAGAAAATAGAGGAGAAGACCAGGAATGAAAGATGGAGGATGAGCTGTCAGCAAGAGGCCAAGAAGGACCTTCTCTTGTCAAAGGTCAAATAAAGACCTACTAACAAGCTATTTAGAGACTATATTCTTGAACAAGAAAAGTCCCATTAATAAACCCTCAGCCACTGTTGACCTTGGCAAATGCAATTTCGAGACTGTGACAAAGCAAAATGATTTCAAGAATGTAACAAAAGGCACCACTTGGTCAGTGAATGGAAGATAAAATGAGTGGAGACACAGTTCTTTGTAGAAGTTGATTACAGAAATTTGAAGCAAAGGAAAGTGTAGCAGTCATTCAACTGTATGAGGAAGGGAAATGATGAGAAAACTTGAGATGGATGGCTTTTACAGTCTGGATGATTGAATTTGCTTCACACATAGAGAAAGAGGAGACAGAAGGCTGAGAGAAAGAAGTAACACTTAGTGAAGCTGCTTTTGGTAAAGTCAAAAGACAGACAAGACATCAAGTGGTAGTCTCTTTTTCTGAGCCCTAAGATGCGGGACAGTTTAACTTCCATTAGATATTTCCTCCATTTCTACAGGGATCTGAAGGAGACAGGAAAAATGTATTCAAAGCAAATACTCAGCTGATTGTTTTTGGTTGTGATTCAGAACTCTGAGACAAAAAATGTCTAGACTAGACATTATTATGAAACCATGATTGTGAATGGAATGGAACAGAGAAAACAATGGATTAAAAACCACCTGTGCTGAGTGCTTTCTCTGGGGTGCAGCACTCCCTCTAAAACCTCCATCATCCTCCCCCATGTACCAAGGAGACCTGGATAACTTCATCACTCCTTACAGAGAAGGGTTGATCCTTTACTGCTCCCTCTGTCTGATCCAGATTCTGATCTCCCCCTTCTGAAACTCTCCATGAACATTCTGTGCACACATTGCTAGAATCTGATGAGAAATGGTTGTGTAAAACCTCACAAAGCCCAGTCAGTGAGCCTGTCTCCTTAGGCTCTCACTTCAGGGACACTCAGTCCCTGGTTCCTACCCATTGCTCCCCTTCCCTGTCCCTTATTGCTTTCCATAGTCCATTTCCACTGAGGAGATCGAATCATAGATTGTGTCTATTATCCTGATCCTGATTTCTTCAATGATGAAAGCTTGCTTCTTGGTGGTACCAGGAATTCTATATATGTGAGATTTCAACAGACAAATGGCAAGAAAACCTTTACTACTACGAAGGGATTTAAGGCATCTAAGAAGAAAATTGTCTGCAATGGTCCTGTAACTGAGCATTTAAGATATGGAAAAATAATTCAACTTCAGAGTGACCAGCACAAGAATGTATGCTAGTTTTTTATAGAAACTAGATATACTAAGAATGAGCAGCTGGAGGCTTGAGGATTTTAACTGTTTGTGGTTCCCTGAAATGTAAATGGAGATTTCCTTGCAATGAGTAGAGCTCTTTTGCTGTCTCTTGTCATGAGTTTTAAAATCTCACATCTTGCATAAGGTATCCATTTATGATCTGCGTTTTACTTGGATTCGGGTAATTCCATACAATAAACTAAACAACATAAAGAACAAAAGGCCAGAGTATAGCAAGGTTATTTGATAAAGCCTCAAGAATTATTATCTTATATTTACCTAAAATTATATGTATGTATATATGATATATATACATATATATTTATATATATGTACACAAATGCATGCATATCTTACATGTATATAATCTATACACATATGATATAGAAAAAAATATATATATAATGAAGTTATGCCATTTGGGCTGACAATACTCCCCATGAAAACTATAGGCTAAGAAATATCACAGAACCAAGTATGATTAAAAAAAAAAAAAAAAAAACCTTTTAGTGGTTGGTCAGAACAATCCAAATGATTCCCTACATAATATATGCTATTGCCTTTGCCCTTGAAGGCCTCTCAGAGGTTAAAGCTATGCTGAAGTCATAGCACAGTTAGAATACTGTCAAAGAGCAGCTTCAACATCCAGGGTAAACTGAGACAGGGCACAGAGTCGGCAATTTTCTCTGAGGGAGCAAAGCTTGTCTGAGTGGCAAGAAGCTCCCTCCACACACAAAGCTCCAACCAACTTCATACACACACACACACACACACACACACACACACACACACACAAAGAGAGAGAGAGAGAGAGAGAGAGAGAGAGAGAGAGAGCTCCAATGACCAAGCTCCAACCATTTTATTTTATCTCTTAGCCTTTTTATACCACCTAAGACAAAAATTCTCTATGTTAAAAAAAAAAAAAAAGATTTTCTGTTTGTAAAGGAAATCTTTTTTTCTTACATACAGAATTTTTGTTTAGATGGTATAAAAAGGCTAAGCAGAAATGCTTACAAACAGGGGCCTAGCATGACTGCGGTCTGAGAGGCCCGACAAGCAGCTGAAAGAGTTAGATGCAGATATTTACACCCAACCAATGGACAGAAGCTGGTGATCCCTGTGGTTGAAAGGCTGGAAGAAGCTGAGGAGGAGGGCGACCCTATAGGAAGACCAGCAGTCTCAACTAATCTGGACTCCAGAGATCTCTCAAACATGGAGCCACTAAGAGGCAGCATGCACCAGCTGATATGAGGCCCCTAACACGTATACAGCAGAGGACTGCAGGGTCTGGACTAAGTCAGAGAAGATGCACCTAACCATCAAGAGACTTGAGGCCCCAGGGAGTGGGAGGTCTGGTGGGGTCGGGGCTGGGGGAGGGGACATCTTCTTGGAGACAGGGTGTGGGGTGTGGGGAGGAGGTATGGAATGTGGAACAGTCAGAGGGTGGACCAGGAGGGGGATAAAGTCTGGACTGTAAAAAAATAAAATAAAATACAGAATAAATAAAAACAAGTCTAGACTATAAAAAAGAGTAAAGAATAAATTTAAAATTTTTTAAGAAAAAGAAAGAAAAATGATTTCCTCATAGCCACGAGTTACATAAAAAAACAATCGTAAGAACAAATTCTTCAAGAACACATTAAAATCATTACACAAAAGGAAATTACAGCAGGATTATTGATTATATATTTGTTTTTGAAACTCATACCTAATTAAACACTCCTGTCTTTCTCTCCACAAGTTCATTGGAACCCCAAAGCAATAATTGCTTTGTCATTGATTAACCAAGTTTAAGCAAGCCAGTCTATAGCAGTATGATATAGTAGTATGATGGTTTGTACATGCTTGATCTAGGAAGTGACACTATTGGATGTGAGCTTGTTAGAATAGGTGTGGCCTTCTTGGAGTAGGCGTGTCACTGTGGGCATGGGCTTTAAGATGCTCAACCTAGCTGCCTGGAAGCCAGTCTTCTAGAGGCCTTCAGATGAAGATGTAGAACTCTTAGTTCCTCCTGCATTATGCCTGCCTGGATGCTGCCATGTTCCCGGCTTGATGGTTCTGGATGAACCTCTGAACCTGTAAGCCAGCCCCAATTAAATATCCTTGTAAGAGCTGCCTTGGTCTTGGTGTCTGTTCACATCAATAAAACCCTAAGACAAGTAGCAAGGTGTGTTTTTTTGTTGTTGTTTTGTGTTTTGTTTTTTGTTTTACTATGGTTGCCTGATGACAATTTGTATGGAATGAACATTTTCTTTGATTATTAACTGTTTGAAGTCTATTTTTCTCTTCCAAGTACAGTCACATGCTTGTAAGGCATGAACGCTCACTGTTCTCCATTTCTAACTCACACAGCACTCATTAGTCTACAATGGAGGGGGGCACACTCTACTCTTAATTCTAACTTTATTATAGCTCTTGAAAAAACAACTTAAACCATCTCCTTAAACTTCCTATCGGCTACCTTAACTTCCTAAAACTATTTCAATCAAATTAGGAATTCTGTAAAATCAGTAGTTCACCTAAATAATATTATTTTATGAAAATTCATCTTGATATTTTTCTTCAGAAAAATTGCCCAATAAAGTGGATTGTTTCCCAGGAAGCAATCATGTCAGACCAATGGCAGTAAGGGTCCCCCTCATGCCCAATCACACCATATATGAGGAATTTAGCAATGACAAACATGAGAATTTACAGCAGCAGAAAGAAGCAAACAGGAGGCAAAGACCTAGACACTGTGCCTCTCCAAGATGGAAAAACTCTATTACAACTGTGACAAATGGTGGACCATCTCCAGAAAGCTTGTTTGCCCACTGCCATTCCTCCTGCATGGTGTCCGCCAGGATACAGGACTCAGATTATTTCTGGATCTAACCTAAACGTGTCTTTCCTACAATCTAGTTTTCATAGTTTTGGAAAGTATTATGCAAGCCACCAAGGGATGGAAGCAATTAGTATTTCTAGCCAGCTGTAGCATCTATGAATTGCAACAATATCAATACATACATAAAGATGCAATAATGCCACTCATGTGTTGGTGGTTACCAACAGCCGCATAAGTGGATTTAAGGCCCATGCCTGGTACTAGAAACCTAATCAATTACCCAGGGTGAGGGAGGTCATGCATTTTAGACGAACATCTATGGTCACTTTGTTAAACCAGCATACTTCTTTAACAACAGTCTAAATCTTATCCTTATTCCCACAGAAGTGTAACTACCACCCTTCATCCAAGAAGCTTCTCTCTACAGTAAATGGATCAATTACTGAAAACCACAACTGGGCAAAATGCAAAGATCAATGGATTGTGGATAGCCCAGTCCCAGTGGACATATCTGCATTACAGCTTTTCTATCTATAGCTCAGGGACCAAGTAGAAATGGGGGTAAGACAGATAGTAAAGCCATAATAATACCAAGAAGTGAACTTTATGAGTGCCTTTTTTTTTTTTGTAGTGACTGCATATACATGACCTAAACAATGACAGTATAAATGGACATGGTAACATGGGAGAAGAAAAATCTCATAGGGCCCCACCCTAGACAAAGAACTATAGGCAACTTGTGACTAGTGAGAGAGGAACAACTAATCAATAAGCCTCTGATTAGTTATTTAATACAAAATGATCAGCTCTCAGAACACAGACACAAGCCAAATGAACTCAGTGGCTTATACTTATACACACATGTAAGAATAATGATCAAAGAAAAAGAAGCACTCAATTTAAGAGTGGGGGTGGGGAAGGCATAGGAAGAGTTAGAGGAAGGAAAACTGGGGGGAGTTGAGGGAGGAAAGATGATGCAATTATATTTTAATTAAAAATGTAAAAAAAAAAAACATTAAATAAGTGAGAAAGCCAAAATACTGGTCAAAGTTGACTAGGACAGAAATCAAAGGGAATGGCTGGACAAGTCTGCCATGCAAAGGATGGAACACAAAAACAAGATCTAAAGAAGGGGCAACATCAGAAAAGGAATCTCAAGAGAAAGAATTTCAGAAGAACTCATGCCGTGGATCCTACAAGTTTAATCTTAATATTGACAGCTCTACTCAGGGTACCATCAAGGTTCACATGCATGTCTTAAGTGCAGACAGCCCATCATCCTTGCTCATGACATGTTAGATTCCATCTGAGTACCACCGATGGAGAGAATGCAGTAGGAGTGTAGTGAGACTGTAACCAGCAGTTGTTTATGTGTTCAGAACTAACATAACTGACTAGGTATTCATTTGTTTCAGACTGACAAATCCTGTGCTAGTTTCTACTGGCTCGGCATTTATGTATTTTGTACCCTTTTACTTAATTTACTTGTCTAAATATATTCCCAACTTTTTTGAGGAGATATAATCTGTGGGTATCAAACATTGTCTTGAGTCAAGATCAAGTGAACCCAGACAAAAAGCAAATGTGAGTGGGGATCATGCTGGGTACCCTGATTCTTTCATCTCTAACCTTGAGCTTCAATAAAGCAATCTCTGAATTCCCATCCCTTCTACTCATGAAGGCTGTGTAAGAACTCTGGGAAGAATAGGCTGGGTACACTCAGCTATGTTCTGTCCTTTACTAGAGAAGATGCTAAACAGAGCATATTGCATGCAGGATCTGGTGAAAGCAGAGGACAGTTGCCTTGCAGTTCACTGAGCACACTTCTCTCTCCTCCTAGCCTGTCCTCCAATTAGTCCTTATCAACAGGGATGATGCTCCAGTGAGACATCTACCCATTTTCCCATGAGTTCATACAAAGCTCCCAGAGAGCCAGTGTGTGACCTCTCCATCACCCAGTGGCCTGCTCTGTAGTGAGAGGACATTCTATGACATGTTTTCTTTGTGGTTGTGTGTCTTCTTCCCCAGCCCAGATGATGCTACTACTGCAGGATCCCAGCACCTTGAACATCATGTACTTAAGTGAACATAGGAGCTCAGGACAGACATTAGACAGGATCCATTATGCCAATGCTGGTGCCAGACTCAAAGGCAGTAGCCTCCAAGAGCGTCTATTCTTTTCATTTACCAGCATCCTCAGCTTTCTTTTAGAACATTAAAGGCACTTTGTAGAACATTGTCATTATTTAACACTGGAAACGCTACGATACCAAGATATCAAAGTACAATATTTACTCCGGTCAGACTTTCTTCTGTCTCATTTCTATCGTCTTCCTTTTTGTATAACCTTTAGCATTGTAATTTTCCTTTTCTAAAATCTTTGTCACTAAGCAATGTGTGAAAGGAAATTGAATGCAATTAGTTTTATTTTACATTTATCTTGCATCAGAATGTTTGTGTTAAAGATCAACATTTTTATTTTTATTAGAAACTGCAAGGTGTGCTGGGAAAATGGATTTATTTAAAAGAAAAATCCATAATGCAACAAGTACTGATAGCACTGGGACCCAGTTTTCTCTATTTTCTTTAGAAATTAGAACTGGCATGTTAACTGTGGTGAAGTACTAGAACAATGACAGTTGTTTATTTTGTTGAGGTTTTATATATTTTCTCTGTGTTCTGAGAATGGCCAACGTGAGGAAATATGGATGGGTGCTTGTTTCTTATTCCTTAGTCCTTACTTCCTAGGACTGGGGTGAAGACGTGTCAAGCACAGAGGATTAAGATCTGACCCTGAACTTTGCAACTAACTATATGCAAAAGCATATGCCCTTGTGAAGTAGATCACTGCAGCTAACATTTTTTAAAGCCATTAATATTCAAGTTTTCCTTTTAATTTCACATGTATTTCAGCTGTAATATACTAATATAATAAATTACATTTTATAAGACCTGTATGTAGCCAACTATACCTTAGGGAAAAATATAGATAAGAGAGAAAAGCCTACTTTATATTTTTTTAAGCAGTTATTTTTCTCAGAATGAGGCTGCCTTTAGCAATTTTGCTGATAAGTTAGTAATGAATGTTAATCATAAAGTAGATGAACAAAACCACAAACACCAAATATTGGAGAGCAAAAAAACCTCAATGATTCATGAAAGATTTGAATGTTTAATATGGATTATTTAGTGTCTTGTTTTTAATATTCACATTTGCATGTGTTTACCTTATTTTATGTAATATACAGATATTCAGGATCTATGTAGATAAGGGTTACAAGGAAGTAGAACCAATGTAAAAGCTCTCTGTGATTGGCCTCTCTGGATGCAGACACGGGTGTGATGCTCTGTCATTGTTCCTCATTTACCGATGTAAACCACATGAAGTTACCTGCAATATCCTCAGCTTCCGTTCTTGCACACGACTCTAATTAGACGGTGTTTATTCACAACTAAGTCACTTGTAAATAGCACTTTTGTTTTTCTTCCATGACTCACCTGTGAGCATCCTGACTGGAATATAAATGTGATTTCTGACTTTCTTTGTGGTGTGTGTGTGTGTGTGTGTTTTGTTTTCTGTTTTGGCCTTCACACTGGTGGCTAACACAATGCTGTAATCACATCATATACCCCAGTAACAAAATGTTCCGACCATGTATGAACACACAATTAAAACATTAGCTCTTAATATTCCTTAAAGAACTCCACTTCCTCTATTATATGAAAATGGACCATCTTGGGGGTCTGACATGTCTTTCTCTATACAACATTTATACGTTGACTTTTGGATCTACTCAGAACCAACTATCTGTTTTCTAATGAATTGTGAATAAAAAAAAAACTGCTTAAACAGAAACATTTCTTAGTATAGCTAAAAGATCATTTTTCACTGGACATAATGGGGAATTATAGGACTTTTCATCATTTGAATGTAATTTGCTAATGAAAAATACTCTTTGGTCAATACAAGCTTATTTATTCTATCTCTTTCTATCCTTGTCGATATAGGGACTCTAATGTCAACAAGGAAATATCATAGGATAAAGCTCTGATGCAGATGGTACGAAAACATCCCGGCTCCTAAGATGCTGGAGTAACACTGAATGCCTGTCATCGTTTTGTTGGATATTTTTGTCTGCCTTGAATCTGAAAGTATGAAGATCACAAAAAATGAAAATTAAATCAGAAACAAATCATGAATAATAAGTTCTACTATATGGGAAAAATCATTATTTGCATTTTTTGTGAATTGAAAAGCAGCTGGAACCATCTAATACCAAAGATGAGGTCCCTGGATCAGCTCCAATTCTGACTACATAGACTGAAAAAGGACCTCTGCAACCACTGTGCAGCACAACAGATCAAGGCAGAGGACAGGTCAGGAGTGACATGGTGTCCTTCTGATGCTTAGGGCTGCAGTGTCATGCTCATGAAAACTGACACAGGGGAAAATGCCCTCAGTCCAGATCTGTCTGCAGTTCACAGGCTTTCTAGTGCTGAGCTGTGGCCCTCGTGAATAGGAAAGGATGGCTCAAAAATTAGTACTGAATATTTCCCTTGAGGGCTATGAAATATCAAAGTTTGAACATTTTGGCAGTGGAAGCTGAAGATAAAGCCTCAGTCTTTCTTCCTATTCATGTGTGTGGCCTTACCGCTAAATGAAGGCTGTTTGCATTTCTATGAGGTCAGGTCAGAGGGAGGCTGTCCTAAGGGATTATCTACTGTCACTCTTGTTTTCACCAAGAAACATGGCAGAACATACTGCTTCATGGCTGGCCTTCCACTGCTCCACAGGAGCTCCCAAGCCATGCATGAACGGACAGCTTCCTACGTAAAGAGAAAATATTTTACCCATTCCCAACAGTCAACCTTCCAAACACTCAGTGCCCAGTTATGGGCAGTTTCTGCAGGACAAAGGCATAGAGACAACATAGTCCTCTATGTTGATGCATTGCTCCAGATGCCTGAAGAGGCTTATGGAGGCAGAGTCTAAAAGCAACCCACAGATTTCTCAGCAGTGCTCTGCATCATGGGAGTGTGGAGGCCCTGGAAGGGCAGGCTGACAAGTAAACGGAGCAGTATCAATATCTGGTGTTGTTACAGCTGATGTCCTGCCACAGATGAAGCAACTTTCGACAGAGAACCCAGAGCTGGGGATGCAGAAGGACAGAGAGAGAACACAGCAGAAATGTGTTGTCAAGATCTCAGCTTCTAGTTGGAAGAACTTCCAGACCATCTTCCTAAGGTCCCTGGGGGAAGTATGAAATCCCAAAGAGAATAATGCGTGTTAAGTCAGACAAATCCTAGACCCTGTATTTCCCTAGGAAAGTGCGGAATGGGCTTCCTCCACTCCATCTTCATCCCGCTGTACCTGAGTCTGAAGCACATACCAACACCTCCATTGCACATGCCCTATGGCCACACATTCACTCTTACAAGCCGGAACTCCCACCTACTAAGCCACTCAGGTGTTCCCTCAGAGCCTCACCAACATCTGCACAATCACAAATATACCCATTCACGCCTGACCACTCACTCACAGCCAACACACACACACACATCACACACATCACACACATATCACACATACATACACACATCACACACACATCACACACACACACATCACACACATATCACACATACATACACACATCACACATGCACACACACACATCACACACACATCACACATACACACATCACACATACACACATCACACATGCACACACACACCACACATACACACATACACACACATCACACATACACACATCATATACACATCACACATCACACATACACATCACTCATACACACACACATCACACATGCACACACACATCACACACACATCACACATCATACATGCACACACACATCACACACACACATCACACACATCACACACACACACATACACATCACATTTCAAAAATTCTACAGGAACTCCATCCCCTTGTTCTTGTGAAGACGTATGTACACTTCCCTGGTTCTACTTCCTCATTAGCCTCGAGTCTCAGTCCCAGTGGATCCGGACCTTCACTGTGAGAAGAAACCAGGGAAGCCGAGATTTTCACTCTGTATTTAGCACCATAAACAGCGCGATTAGCTTCCTTCGTTATTTCATATGCATGCATGACTTCTCACATCAAGCACCGGAGATATGTTTGTTGGGACCCTGGGGTATAAATGCTTGGAGAATTTAGTCTGCTGTCAGTTTCTAACTCAAGGTCTAGATACAATGTGGAGAACATCCTTTCTTCAAGGACCCCTGAAAGGTCCTTGCAAGCACCAGTCTTAGGGAAATATTCATATCTTAAATGTAGGAAAAGAAGCAGGCACCAGGTGCCAGGGAAGCAGGAGGATTCACAGACATACCCACAGGACCCCACTCCCCCAGCTGGTCACTCCTAAACAGAGCCTGGTTTCCTGCCCAGCCCCTTAGCGTTAGCTCCGTGCTTAAATGATGACAGGGTTTGAGAGCCCTGCTCAAGATGCAGCCTCCAGAATACTCAGTTCCTCCAGACACCTGCAGGAAACGCAGGCAGAGTGAGCATCACCTTACTTTGAGTACGTCTTTGTTATTACAATCTGGGATTCTCAAACCTGGCCTCATGGACTACTGAGCACTTGATCACTACTCAGTATAGGGATCACCAGGAAGTATACAGCTTATCACAAGAAGCTGCTTGTGGGAAGTAGACAGCTTATCACAAGAAGCTGACTGCCTATGCATGGCCATCTGTGGCGCCCACCACACACTGCCTAATGTATACCTGTGTGGCATTGTTAACCTAAATGAAGGCCATCTCTGGGTTCATACCTTTGTTTCTCAAAATTGGACCAGGATTTCAGTCTAAAGGGCCAGAATATGGCATTCAGAAACAGGTAGTGACAGGCCCCAAGCACAGGTGAGCCATCAGCTTGCAGGCATAAGTAATTTTAGTCCTTTTAGTTAAGGGGTGTCTGGTTACACAGCAACAGAGAACCAGAACATCACTTAATGATAAAATTCATGAGAGAGCGTGTGTCTGAGGACTGAGCAAGTCACTGTGAACTTGGTCCTGTGAAGGGACTGACTGTTCCTCACACAACTCTCATCCTTTTAGTAAATATTCTTGTGTAAGTTCTCTGTCTTGGTAAAATTAAGGGTTTGGCTCACAATGTCTTAAATCTAAATCCAATGCCATGCAATTTTCATAATTGTCATACAAGCCTCAAAATCCCACCATTCTGTAAAGCATCAAAGCAGTATAGCAATATCCCATTGAATATGGACACTAATTTTGAATTTGTTCTCAAATTGTTATTTGTCTTTTATTTTCTGATGTCTTCAGAGTCCACACTTGGGGCCAGCAGGCTGGCACTTACCTCACAAGCCTTATTGCCTGACCAGAACCATCGTCGGTGAAAAGAGACAACAACCAACAAAGCTGTCCTCTGACCTCACATGTGAGTCACAACATATGTTTTCTTCAATGATGATAATAATAGAAAACAAAGCCAAGATAAAATGAACCACTCCGAACTTTGCATCTTTGAAAAACAAGTATCACTCCCTGAAGTGTTTTCACACAGGGACTTCAGTCAACATCATGTGACTCACAGGAAAAGGTAAAGAAAGGCGGTTTGGGGACTCTTAGAATCACGGCATTGTGTTATAGAGATGTGTAAAGAGTATAGTCTAATATCATGGGATTCTCTGTCTCCTAATCCATTGTCTGTACTATGTAAAGTATATAGTTTTTAGATCCCTGGAGTAATTTAGTCATGTCTTTCCTTCAACAAAATTCTGTACAAAACGTTTCTGTGCTTGTAGCATATAAAGATAATAGCCCTTAAAAAGTATCTGTAAGACTAATTCAAGATCTCATACTATATATAATACTCAATAAAAATAATATACCAACTCCATAATTTATATAATAACATAATGACAGATGCATAGAAATTGGGAAGTAAAATAATGTATAACCCTAAGAATTATAAATAAACATCTAAATAATTACCCAAAGCAAACAGATTGCTAGTGGACAGGCCAGTGGTTAGAGGCACTGCTCAAGACTGACCACCTGAATTCTGTCTTTGGAATCCATGTGATGGGAGGAACCACCTGTTACCATCTGACCTCCACAGTGTGCTGTGGCCTGCGCATGCACAACCCACTAAATCAACAAATGAAAAAAATCAGTAAACCAAAAGGAAAAGTTAAAGCTGACATATCAAATTTGACTTGCTATAAATCATATTTACTAGAGCAAATGACAAAACATGAATGAAAAACTAAAGTATCAAACAGAGGAGAAATAGTAAAAAATATATTGCCAACTACAGAATTCTAAAAACTGACATAAAAAGAGAAATACTAAATAATTGATAAACAGTGTGAAGGTGTTCATAAAAGACAGAAAAGCCCCTGAAGAATGCCAATGCCATAACCCTTGCCAGATGTCAGAGAAATAAAAATTAATGAACTGAGGGTCATGTTCTTAAAACCAAATTACTTTGAAAATCCAATGAATTAACAGACTGCACTCCCGCCCCTGGTCAGGCAATGCTATGTAACTGATAAAACATCCCTGTACTGAGTGTTTCCAGTGATATGAAAGGTAGCATACAAGCATTTTCACATGCCTTCTTTTTTTTTTTATTTGGGTTTTATAACATGTATGTATGATAATTGTGATTTTTATTACTCTATATAATGAGAATAAAACGAGCTCTTTAGATATGGATAACCAGCTTCTACTAGACCATAAACCTTAGGGACAGATGCAGAATTTGGTTCCAGTTGGTCACTAAAGTGACAGGCTCTTAATAGGCATTAATCAGTTCTGTGTACTTGATAACTTGATGTTGCCTTGCTTTGCTATGTTCAGAACTGAGAATGCCCTCATGACAGTGGTTTGGTAGTCATGAGCCCGAGACCCTTTGAGATATCCTTTCTGAGTTACGAATTCTATCTCACTCACTCCTGTAGCTGTGAGAGAGCACAGGGGTTCAACGTACCCAACTTTGTCTCCATCATTGGGCACAGATGGGAAATGAATGGCCAGGGGTGGGGGTTGTCTCAGTACTCCACACTTGGCAGACAGAGGAGACGCTGAATTTTAAAAAGCAACAGGGTCTGGCAGGAGCTGTGGTCAGAGTGAGGTTTCTGTTTTGCCCAAAGATAATCTGAGTGCCTGTGATTGCCCATGGTCTGCTTCTCCGCCTCTGCTTCCTTGGAGACAAAAGGACTCCTCTGACAGGTTATTCTGACAACCTCTGTCCTCATTCTGTGGCTACAGATCTAGAACATGCTTGGTGAGTGACAAGAAAAAGAACAAGCCCATCTGTTTTGTTTTCTGGTTGTCATTCTATGTATGCATTGCTGGTTAAGGGAAACTTAACAGCATTCAAACAAGACCTGAGAGCCCAAGAGGTACATCAAGAATGTCCTTCTATTGATATCTGTAGGCTTGTCACAACTTGGTGTGCTGGGGTGTGGAGCAGGGTCAGGACTTAATGACTTTTTCATGATACATTCTTGAGAGCTTTTCTTTGTCGGGGCTGAAAGTCAAAGAAACTTAGAATTTGTGTATTTTCATAGCTGGAGCAGCAGACATAGGAATCTCATAAATAGAAAACTAGAAATAAAAAAATGTTATGGGCGGGGGGGGGGGGGAGAAGTAAAGCAAGACTATCCAACCAGAACACTACATTTTCCTGACTTTCCTTGTGGTTTTCAAATGAATTACTCAGTTGGATCATGGAAGGAGATTCCTCAGTGTGTGTTTACTCTGCAGCAGGGGCCACGTTGACCTGCAAGCTTTGGTACATTATCCATGCAGCAGTCCCAAACACTTGCTCAGCAAGGACATTCAGAACAAAGCAAACATTTTCCTCCTTACTTTAGAAAAAGATGAGCTTAAATTACATAGTATGTAGGGTTCCTTCCGTCCTAAACTCTATTCTGTAAGCCAATATCTTTAAAATGACTGCTTTTATTTTTCTTCCAAAATTTCCCTTTTAAGTCTGAGACCGTAGTTTCTACCAGGAAGAAACAGTGACAGCGGTCTTCTGGTTCTAACTACATATGCACTACTACTCCAGAAAGTCAAATTCATTCACTTATTTGCTGATAACAAGAAAAGGTACAGGCTATTTTTTTTTGTCCCCATCTTAGGGAGAGCAAAGCTGATAGAAAGGAATTGACCTCTGACTTTAATGCACATGCCATGGCCTACACACACACACACACACATACATACATACACAGACACACACTCACACACATACACTCACACATACACAGACACACACTCACACACACATACTCACACACACACATTCACACACACACATACACACACACAGACACACTCATACACACATACACACACACACTCACACACATACACACTCACACACACACTCACATACACATAGACATATAAACACACATGAACACACATACACACATGCACACGTGGGGTTCAGGGGAATATTTTTACCTTTCTGTGAAACCTCCACACTGCTGTCCATAGTGGCTACACCAGTTCATGCTCCCATGAATAGTGAATAAGAATTCCCCTCCCCATATCCTCCCCAGTATTTATTCTAACTTATTATTTTCCTTAAAAGACATTTGTGACTGGGGTAAGATCCAACTCCAAAATATCTTTTTATTTTGCAATTCCTTGATGACTGTGGATGTGGGACACTTTTCAAAATATTTATTATCCTTTTGTGCTTGCTCTTTTGGGAACTCCCTGTTCTGTTTTATATCCTATTTTTGTATCAGGTTATCTATTTTTCTTGCTGTTTAGCTTTTGAGTTCTTTGTCTAGTTTACATGTTAATCGTCTGTCAGTAGAGAGTTGGAAAAGATTTTCTGATGTTACATAGGCCCTTTCTTCACTTAATTAGTAGTTTCCTTTGTAGTAAGAAAAATGTAAGTTTCATGAAGTCCCATCCGGAGACAGCTGACCTCATTCTCTGAGAAAGCAGAGTGCTGTTCAGAAAGTATTTACCGATGCCCATCTTCTGAAAGGTACTTTATGTTGTCTCTTCAAGTCATCTATTGTGCCGTGCCAACCCTGACCAGCAGGAATTAAGACACGGAACAACTGGTTCCTTCTCACAGCAGTTTACTCAGGATGCTTAGCAGTTGGTAGTCAAGATGGCGAGCCCCCATCCCTTCCCGGGCGCAGCTTATAAACCCTGCCAGGAGCCCATGAACTCATGCCACGTGCACCATACAGCTGAGATCACTAAACAGCAAAACAAGCTATGTGGGATAAACAATATATTTATCAGAGTGTGCTTCAGCTGTTATAGGCTTTTGAAAACCAAGTCTTTCATCAGGGTATATGGTTCCAGATGGCTGCAAAGTTGATCTAGCTGCTTTCTGCTAAAGTCGGCTGCCAACAATCTATGACTGATTTCCCACCAGAACTAGGTGATGAGGCCTATTTTAATTTTGATAAGTTTATTTTTATGTGAATGAGTATTCTGCCAGCTTGTATGTCTGTGCACCACTTGTGTGCAGTACCTGAAGAGACCAAAGAGTGCATCAGATTTGGAACTAGATTTACAGATGGTTGTAAGCTACAATATGAGTGCCAGGATTTGAACACTGGTCCTCTGGAAGAACACCCAGTGTTCTTAACTGTTGAGCTGTCTTCTTAGCCTCAATCATGCAATCCTATCACTAAAGACAGCATATACTTGATTGTGTGACATTTAGAAATCAAACTGTATTTAAGTAGGAAGGTTCTCTGTCTGGGATGGTGTAAATATCTGTAGTCCTGTCTAGCTTGGGACCCACTAGCTACAATAACAACATGCCTGACAAGATATGCTCACTACTGCAATAGTGGCATTATTAGTCAAGTATGTTTGATTGGATCTGAGACATGTTCCACAGGAACAAACTCATGCCTGGTATTACAGATCTGGTTGAGAGTCAATGGCTGGAGAAGTAAGACCCTAGGGGAAAACCTACTAAAGTGAGTTTGCTAAATATGCATGGTGTCAAAATACCTTCTAAATATTTATGTTCCTATTTATAAATAAATGTCCTTCTCAACCTTGATTGGAGGATTTTTATTTATGCACTTTTATTTATTATTATTATTATTATTTGCACTGAGTGGCAGTTAATGTACACTGGTCAAAGCTGTAAGTCATTCCATACTAACTGTGGAGTATTCGCTGAAATGAAGCATCTAGATTGTCATCAAAGAGGAAAGAACAGAAGAGCCAGAGGTTGAAAAGTGCTGCATGACAGTCCTCCCAACCTGACACAGAGGTTAACTCACTATTGTACTGCAGCTGTGGTTATCTGCACAGACTGGACCTGTGACCATCTCATCATGCAAGGCTTGGGTATTTTATAGTACCCATGAGCCCTCTCTTTTCCTTAACTGACCTTGTTTAGATACCACCTCCATACCTTCTCACCATTTCTCCTTATAATATTTTCTGGAACAGGAAGCCACAATGTCAGGAGCCTATTTTCACCTTCCCTATCTACGTCTGTTCCTCTAATTCCTTCATAGCTAATGTAGACTCTATAACAATCTGCATTGAGATTTGGAGGACAAGATAAGAACTCGTAATTAAGCAAACATTTCTTACACAGAATAAATATAAATGCAACATAAGAGAAAAAACTGATTTGAAGTCATAAACATTTTTAAATATAAGCTTAGGGGAAACTTGTGTAGGCAAATGAAAACAAACCAGTCACGTATTCTAGGAAAATATTTTAGAACCATTTTCCTAATAAGTAATTGGTCACAACTGCCAAGATGCAAAACAAAATCCCAAAACAGACAAACCAAAACTGTGACAGTGAACTTGTAAAAGGTATTGCAGGTAAGGAACAAAGGATGCCCAATGTAATTATTCATTAGGGAGATGCAAATTAAAACTGCATTAAACATTACTGCATATTCATGAGTAATTATTCCAGCCCTAATGGCAGAGTGAAATGCTGGCAGTGATCAGAATGGTTGGCCGTGTGTGCACATTTGATCCCCTGGGCTGCTTGCATTATTCTATTTCCCAGAGTAACAATAACAGAAACCACACCCCAGGGGATGTGGTGGTGGAATTTGCCACAGCCCGAGTTTACTTACAATTAAGTTTGCAATCATTCCAATTGAAAATGTTTTAAGACAAAATTATGTTCCATCACATATTTTGAGTTGAAGTATGTTCTTTAGATTGATGATTGCAGAAGTAATGTTTTTATATAGATAATCATATACTCTCTTTATTCTTGAGGATTAACTCATCATACTTAACTTTGACTTGAATGGCATATTCATATAATTTCAAGGTCATAAAATATGAGTGGGTATGTCACAGAATGCAGTTTTATCAATACTATATTTATGGGTAAAATCTGTTTACTTAGGCCTCCTAAGAATATTTGAGTTTCTTTCTAAACTTTATTATTAGAAGTGCTTCATTGATCATACTTCAACCTAGAAAACTTACATGTGTGGAAGAATATCTTATATAATTTGTCCACACAGTATCTTTTGGTCAAAGTGCATATGTACTTACAGGTCCAAATTCCTTTCCACAATGCTGTGTGGATTTGTGGCTTTCAGCTTTGTAGGAGAAGATGGCTTGGTTTGGGGAAAACAATGTTTTTATGATTCATAGCAAGTGTTTCATTCATTACTCACACTCTGTAGGTTGCAGAAAACGAATTCTCTAGACTGACAGCCTTCAGCTGGGCAGGTGGACATGAAGATGCTATAAGTGGATGCTCCCTTAGTCATGAAGCCAATCCCAATGAGGCAGTGTGGGAATTTTTCAGTATTAACTACGAGGCATTATAATGACCACGGCATGCTACTGAGGAGTCTTCCTTGGCCAGTCACTACTGTGAAGAAGTCAGACGGAGAAATTTCATGCTGTCCTTGTCTATTGAAGTAAAGTGGAGTTTTAAAAAGAAAAAAAAAGGAAAATAAATGTCTCTCAGGCAGTCATTTAGAAAGGTGTCCCTGGAAACACTTTTGTTTAGAATAAATAGAATATATGATGCTGGCATCTACTTGGTAAGGGGAGAAAAGCT